>NW_004524949.1:775518-782236 GCF_000260255.1 Octodon degus | reverse complement strand
AGTTAAAAAAAATAAATAGTATAACTAAATTAATAAATAAAACCATAGTTATTATGACCTTTCTAAAGCTATCACAAAAATTAGAAAGCATAGAGAAAAATTAATAAATTTGACATGAAAATTATATCTTTTAATGAAACTGCCACAACTGATAATGATGGCATAATACTCTTCTGCCTCCTCCAACATAAACAAAAACCATACAAAACATGTGAAATGCTTTTCAGTAATTGAACACTAGCACAAACTTATTACCCTTGGAAAGATACAAACAAGCAAGATGATACTTACTATCATTATAGTATTCAGCTTAAAGGCATGCATTAGACCCTGAAGGGAGACTGAATAAAAAGAGAACAGTGGCTTCACTGAATCTTTCCAGATCCTTTTTTAAAAATTTGTGATAAAACACATAATTTGAAACTTACCATATTATGGAAGTGGTCTATGTGCCCATCAATAGACAAGTGGATAATGAAAATGTGGCATATATACACAGTAGAGTGTTATTCAACTGTAAGCAGAATAAAATTTTGTCATATGCAGGAACATGGGTGATCTCAAGCTTATCATTTTGAGTAAATTAAGCAAACTCAGACAAACATCATTTGTGCAATCTAAAAAAGTTGGTAAGAAAGTAGAAGGGCTACCATTATTAGACAAGAGGAGGAAGATAAGAGGGAGTAGGAGGAGAGTAAAAGGCAGGTAATGGGGGAGTGGATTTTAACAACATTTTGAAAAATTTGTTAAAAATACAATACCTAAAACACCATATTAACTATTTTTAATCATATAGTTTGTGGATAGTAAATTATAGAAGCAGCCTATCTGTCTACCAACAGATGAATGGATAAAGCAAATGTCATGTTTATACACAATAGAGTCCTACTGTGGTCTAGAGAATGATAAACTCCAGTCATTTGAAGGACAATGAATTCACCTTGAGACCACTGTGCTAAGTGAAGTAAATCAGATACATGAGCTTCAAAATCACATGGTTTTTCTTAAATGAGAAACTCAAAATATAAATAAATCAAAGAGAAAAATAAAAGATAACAGGAAATAGGATGGGAGACTGTAGAAATGGTAAGGGGATATGGTGGTGGGGGAGAGGGGAGGGGAGGATGGAAGGGAAATTAAAATGATCAAGATGCAATATGTATAAATGCCAATCCCCAAAGATGAATGTAATTGTTGTGTAGTATAAACACTACTGACAATAACAAATAAAAATTTCCAAAAGGATCCTGGTGAAGCATTAAACAGCAGAAAAACTACAACAAATTAAAAAGAAGAAAATAGTGAACTAATAAAAGTAGAAATAAGTGGAATTGAAAAAATAAAAATAATAGACCTAGTTAGTAAATCAAAATCCTTGTTTCTTAAAAATATAAACAATATAAACAATAGTCCATAATAGTAGTGGGTTATCAGCATTACAGACTACTGGTTTATATTGTGTTATTTTGCTGAATTCAAGTACCTACAGTATTTGTACTGGCATCAAGTATGAAAAGGTCCTTTGAAGACTTCTCCAAATACAGCCTCTCTAACAGCAGTGGAACATCCATCTCAGACAAAAAAAAGGGGGGGGGGATATAAATGAAGGACCATTTTGTAATGAAAAAATATATATGTATATATAAAATAGTTAGGATAGATATACAGTTACCCTCTACTAGTTCAGTGAGAAGAAAAGTTTGTACTAATATTGTTTAGACAAAATATCATGTATGCATCTTGTCCTCTGAATAACTACTACAAAGATGACAATATGCAATGTATTAAAAATATTATAACTGTCCCACTAACCTGTTTTGAAACTGTTTCATTTCTATTTTGTTCTCATTGAAATGAATAAAAAACTTAAAAATGAAAAAAATCAATATAAACAAACCATTAGTCACTTTAATAAGAATAAAACAGAAAAAGCAAAAAATATACAAAACAAATACTATGGAGATAATGACAACAGAAAACAAATTAATAAAATAATATTATTCACAGAAGAAATAGAAATGCTGCTAGTTGTAGTAGCACATACCTATAATCTCAACTAGTCAAGGAAGGAAGGAAGGAAAGAAGGAAGGACAAAAGTATTATGAATTACCCACCAAAAATTGTCATTCCTTAAGTGGTTTCACAGAGGAATTCGATCAAATTTTCAAAGATCCATATTCTTAATGTTTCATATATTACTCCAGTGCATTGAAAGTGGAGCAAAATAACCTGTCATTTTAGACTGTAAGTGCATTATGATTAATGTTTAATTTGTTAATTTTCACTTTTATTTTTAAGGCAGAGCCTCACTATGTAATCTAAGCTGGCCTTGAACTCACTGTGTAGCCCAGGTTGGACTCAAACTTGTGGCAGTCCTCTTGTCTCAGCCTCTTGAATGCTGGGATTATAGACATGCATCACTACATGTAGCAAGGGTATAAATTTTTATGCTGTATTTTAAAGCTTTTTTGCATATCCTGCTTAATGACATAGCAACTATTAAATGCTTTAAGATGTTTATCAATAGCTATGCATTCAGATGGTGTGTAGCTTGCTTGACAATTATCCAAAAATCTTTCAATGAGTGGATAGCATCCAGGTTATCAGTTCTTTTTCTTTCTTTGTGGATAGTTTTGTCATCAAACCTCAAAAAATTTTGAAGAAAACCAAATCTCACTGTCACTGTTATTCTGCAAACTTCACCAAGATCACACCTATTGGTTTTCTGTAAGTCTTTTACATTCCTGCAATAACCATGAGAAAGCTCTGCTAAGTACAGCAGACCTATGAATGCTTTCAGGTCAGCTCACAGACATCATAGTAAATACCTTTTTAGTATGACTAACAGTGCATACAGAACATTTTACATGTATTTCAGCGTTTGTATATTTCATAACATTTTGTAGCATTTTGTCTTTTACAAAAACTTCCAGCATAGAATGGCAGTGCTGGCATTCCCTCCAATAGGATTCACCCCTGCCAAAATGCTCACTATATTTTCGGGCCTAGTTGTAACATTGCATCATTCCATTTGGTTGTGTGACCATTTTGTACCATTTTGACTAGCCAAATATGTAATCACATTGCTGTTTTCTTTGTCATATGAATCAAGGAGGTCTGCATTTCCTGTGGGTTTATGGATTACATTTTGCTATCATTTGTACTTATCTTGACCAATCCTTTGCTCAAAACGAAAAGAACCTAGAAACCAACTCTAGAAGGAGACTCCAGCACTCCAAAACCCAATAACATAATTTGGCTTAGTCAGCTATGAGCATCAGGTAAGTCTTTTGGGGAACTTTTTGTTTCTCTAAAATGCTCTGAAGGATTTTTTCTTCTTTTCTGGTCTTTCTCCCCTAAGCTAGGAACTCAGGAGATACTTCTCATGACACTAGGAACTGTTTCTATCTTTGCGCACTGTGTGGGAGGAGAGAGGGAAATGCAAAGCCTCTGTATTTTTCTTCAAACCATGGGAGGCTTATTGGCCTGCCCTTTTTCTTTCTTGTTTCCCATTTGTGCTCATTCTGCATATGCTAGTTAAGTAGCCAGATAGTTTGTTAGTATTTCATTTTGTCCTTGAATTTCTGTTTTCTGTGATATTTTGCTACTAGGGAAATTAGCTTGATGTCTGACTACCCCAGTTTATTCCTTTTGAGCTCAAAGGTGCAGCTATACTTTTCCCCTAGACATCCTCTTCTTTCTCAGGGTGCTATCTTAGTTGGAGTCACCATTTTTTTTAAGGATCACATAACTTCACTTTCTTTCTTTCTTTCTTTCTTTCTTTCTTTCTTTCTTTCTTTCTTTTTCTTTCTTTCTTTTTTTTTTCGGAACTGGGGATGGAACTCAGGCCCTTGCACTTGCCAGGGAAGCGCTTATCCTCTGAGCCATCTCTCCAGCCCCTGGAGTCACCATTTTGTCTCATCAGGTGACTGGCCACTATCACATTTTTGATCAGCCACCACTGTTTGTTTGCCATTTTTTAAACTAGCCGCATAGAAAAATCTCATCCTTGTAGATAGGAGCTAAGGCTCCAATTTCAAAAAACATGTGAGCTTCCTCCCTATTTTCTTTTGAATTGGGATAGATCCATTCTTTGTTTCTTCTTTTAAAAAATCAGGTAATTTAGACATATGCTTGGTGGCCTGAGCAGGAAAAAAGAATGGCTAGTAAAGCTCAACTCAAGTGACTGTAAGTCAAAATTAAAGCAATATTTGTTCTTAAAAACTTATCAAGGTTAAAAAACGAGATTTTCATCTTTATTACCTTAAACAAAGTTCAGAAGTTTTTACTCTCAGGGTAAATGTAAGGTATTCTTTCTTAAATGGCTCCACTCTGTTTAAGTAGATCCATCAAGTGGTTCAGTATAGCTGAAGGGCTCTATCCCAGTCTTATGAGAGTTTCAGAGGAATTGATAGAGACATCAAATGGCTCAATACTTCCTCCCAAATGAGTTAGTGGTCTCAGTGTGGAGACAAAAAACGCTCAGTAGGGCTTTCTTCTATACTTCTATGAAAGATGTTAGTGTCATTCTAGCTCCAGAGACATCTACCTCGCGAGTGCTTGAGTCTCACAAGGGATGTTTTGTGGTCTCAAATTTGGCCTCTGCCTTCTGCACAGGATATATTATTATACTATTTTTTCATTTAAATTTTTAAATTAAAACAGAAGATGGATTAAGATTCCCTATGTTAGGGCTGGCCAGATAGCTCAGCAGACTAAAGTGCCTGCTTAAGCAGGCTCAGAGATTGGGGGCTGGATCCCCAGCCTGCCCTGCCAGTCCCACCCCTGGAGCACACTGAGGTGGTGATTGAGACTGGGCGTGGTGGTCACCCCTGTAATCCCAGAGCTTGGCATGCTGAAAACAGAAGGATCACTAGGAGTCTGATCTGTACAGTGAGATCCTGTAGACCCTATTACTAAATACATAAAAAAAGGTTCCCTATGTTTGGGATTTTGTGACCCTTTATATAAGTAAAAGCCCCAAAACTACAACATTCTGAGTAGCCCAGGAAGCAAGAGATGTAGTTTATGATCCTGTCCTGGGATTCCCTATATGTCTCTCAGGAGGATATGCTCTCTTATCTGTTTAATGAAGAAAACCACACTGGAAAGTCTCCTTGACCTCAACATTATAATCCTTGGGCCAGTAAATCAGTTCCATACCCTTCAAGTGACTTAGAAATTCCACTAGAATCTAGAATCTAGTGCCCAACAGGAAGCCAACATTCTTTGGCCCTTTTATCATGTTTCTCAGACAGCCTTAAGTTCCACTGGGTGCACACAGACAACTTTAAGCCCCGAGAATATACTCAGAGTGAGACTTCTTCTAACTCACAACTTGCCCTTTTCCTGAGAGAGATCTCAGGAGCAGAGGATGCCATCACATCTGGATACCTTTTTTCAGTTGCAGATATCCAGCAATGCAAAAAATGGCTAGACTTGCTTTCAGGAGATCCAAGTAAGTTTGCAGATGGATTTCAAACTCTGACTCTCTCTTTTGACTTATCATAGAAATATGTTCAATTCATCTTGCCAACTTGCTGTACCCCAGATGAAAGTCAAAGAATCCTACAAGAGGACAAGAACTATTCAAATCAGCTATATGCTTTAAGGAAAGGAAACCACCATGAAGAGGCTATTCTCCCTTCAATAGAACCAAAAAGCGACTATAATACTACCCTAAAACTAAAAATATCTGATATGATAGCTACTCTTACTATGGGAATGAAAAGGTACATTAAGAAATGTGTTAATTGTGATAAGGTGAGTGGATTCATACAGGGCAACAAGGAATACCTAGCTGTCTTCCACAGCTGATTAGTTGAAGTGTTTTGGAAATATACAAACATAGATCTATCTTCCAGGGGATGGAAGGAAGAGGGAGGGAAATAAGAGGGGGAGAGAGAAAGAGGGAGGGAGGGAGGGAGAGGGAGAGGGAGAGAAAGAGAGAGAGAGAGAGAGAGAGAGAGAGAGAGAGAATGGTGCAATATAATTTCATTTGTAAATTGAAATCACCTGTAGATATTTGGCATAAATCACAGAAACTTCAGATGTGACTCCAGACACCTATGACTCAATTACTGGACATAGCCTTTTCTGTGTTCAAAAGGGTCCAGGGAAGAGTCAAAAGAGAAAATCTACAATTACAGAGGTTGAAATTAATGATGCTTTGATCTCACCCAAGTTATCTAAGGGAAAAATCCATAGATCACTGAAGGGTACCTGTTTCAAGTGCAAGATGACTGGACATTGGGCATGCACTTATACGAGGCCACTGTTTGGGCCCTGCTCCAAATTTGAGACAGCCAATGTGCCTGACTCACGGCACTGTAGATTTGACTGTCCCACTCCCATAGTGGAGGAAGGCTACCCAAAACCCTTGTTTCGCACTCTGAAGATTGATGCAGCTCTAAGGTACCTACAATGTCCCTGTTCACAGATACAATTATTTCCTGTGAGAAATTCTGGAGAAGCTTAGATGCCATGGGTGAACTCATTTGATTACTTACCAACACAAGGGCAGCTCTTTCAGTTTTGGCTTCCTTTTCTGGAAAACTCTGCTCTAGATCTATACCATAGTGGACGCTGAGGGAGTCCCTAATCAAAGACTCTTTTTCCTGTTCTGATATGTCATTTCACTCAGTGTTAGATTTCAAAGACACTTTCTTTTCAGTTCTCATCCATTCAGATTCCCAGGTTCTATTTGCTTTTGAATAGG
>NW_004524949.1:768117-775418 GCF_000260255.1 Octodon degus | reverse complement strand
TAGCATAGCAGGTTATAAAGTCAATACCCAAAAGTCAATAGCATTCCTCTACACAGACAACAAACACACTGAGAGGGAAATTATAGAAACAATATCTTTTAGAATAGCACCGAGGAAAATGAAATACCTTGGAATTCATCTAACTAAAGAAGTCAAAGATCTTTTCTAGGAAAATTTTTTACAGTACTCTGAAAAAAGAGATTGTAGAGGATTTCATTAGGTCTTTTAATAATCTGTTTTTCCTTTCTCTGAGAAATCCATACTGTAAATATTGGTTCAGTTGATGGAGTTTCATTTTTCCTATCAACTATTTCGGTGTTCAACTTTCTTCTTCTTGAAGTTCTCTATAGACTTTTATGGTGGTCAGTAATTGTGTGTTTAGAAGGTCTGAGTTCTTTTTATTAAAATGTTCATGTATTTCTCTGATTTCACTAATATTCTATCTTTGTTCTCTTGCAGATCACTGAGGTTCTTTTTTCTTGTTTTCTACCAGGAATCAAACTCAGGGCTTCACGCTTGCAAGGCAGGGGTTGTGCCACTGAGCTATATCCCTGGCCTTGAGATTCTTTAAGGCAATTACTTTAAGCAGTTCATAAATCTCTATTGCTTTAGGATTAGCTACTGGTGCTTTATTTTCTTTCTTTGATGATGTCATGTCTGCCTGATTGTTTATGAACCTTGTAGCAATTAATTGGAATCTGTGAATTTAAAAAAGAGACTTGTTCCAGTCTTTGCTAACAGGTTTCAGCTAGGAAAGCCCTTCACCAGAGATTCTAAGCTAGTCGTCTTGGGTGGTCCAGGAGAAGGCTTGCTACTGCTGTCCTGGGGCAGACTGGCCTGAGGTCTGTGTTAGCAGATGTGGAGGCCAGATGTTATGGTTTGTGTCTAGTTGCCCCCTAAAGCCTCATTCAGTCATTGGGGCAGACTTCTAAAGCTTGAGATTAATTCATGAACTAATGCTGAGATTATGGGTCTGAGTACTAACCCACCCTGGGGTGGATATCCTGATTACAATATAAGGAATGGAGAAAGGCTTGCTAGCTGCTGCAGCTGCTGCTCCTCTCTGCCCTTTGCTGTATTCTGCCGCCATGAACTTGCTCTCTGCCATGTGCCACTCTGCCTTGCAGCTAGCTAAGTACATACTGAATCCTCCACTAAATATGAGCTAAAAAATCTTTCCTTCCTTAATTTTGGGTGTCATGTATTTAGTCCCAGCAATGCAAGAAAAGTAACTAAGATACCAGGTATGTGGATCCATGGAGATTAACCTGACACTGGGGACTACTGAGACAATCCTGGACCTTGTGATCTACATCTCCTTATTCCTTCCCTGATACAATATCCTTCTTTTTACTGGCTGAATAATACCCCAATCCCCCTTTCTACAATTTATTTATCTATTTATCTATCAACAGACACATGGGTTATTTCTTTCTTTTTTTGTTTTAGGGGTCAAACTCATGACCTTACACTTGCTAGGGCTTGCTAGGAAAGTGCTTATGCCACTGAGCTATCTTCCCAGCCTTGTGGGTTGTTTCTATGTTATACCCATTGTGAATAATACTCCAATGAACATGGGAGTGTAGATAATTCTATAAGGTGCTTTAATCTGGGGGTATATAGATTTTCTGCATTTAGTCACATTCGTATGGATTTAACATGTTAGTGTGAATACTTACATTGTTATTTTATTGAACTATGCTAAATGAAATTTGTATTATAAAGAAGACATATTAGTTATTTTTTTCCATCTTCCCTATCCTCTTTTTCTTCATTTCATAATTTGTGATATTTGAGAACATATTTTTCTACTATTATCTTTGAAAATATATTGTTTTTAAGGTATCCTCATCTGAGTCCCAAGTACAAGGAGTCCTTTGATGCAGGCTGTAACCTCTTTGCCAAGTTTTCTGCATACATTAAGAATACACAAAAAGATGCAAATAAGAGTAAGATCTCTTTCTTTCAATTTCTATTTTTCTTACTTACTTGTTACCTTCACAATTTCATTCAACTAAAACAGTATTTCCCTGAATTTATAGTATATGTTGGGGTAATAGCCTACTCTTATTGTCATTTTCTGTTATCTACTCTTAAATTCTCTTAATAAGTTTTATTAGATTTAGATCCCAAGATTTAATGTAGCAATTATTAATATAGCCTAATTACAGTATATGGACATGATAGGCATGAACTAGCTACAGGACTATGTATCTTTAATGTTCCTTAGAATGTAGTACTGCCAACTCCTATAAAAAATTCTTGAATAGGTTTAATATCCTTTGACTTATGAGAACTAAATCTCTTCTTTTGCTTTTAGATTCCTCCGTATTGGATAACATTCTCTCTCTCTCTCTCTCTCTCTCTCTCTCTCTCTCTCTCTCTCTCTCTCTCTCTTTCTCTTTTCAATGAATCTCACCAAGAAAAATGCAAATCCAAGATGTTTTCACTCATCATTAGATATGACTAAGTCTCATCAGTGAATAGTTGAACATTCTAAATAGTCAAGTAGATATTGAAGAGATAGTGTAAGCAATGTGTATAAATAGAAATGTTTAAATCATGAAAAGCATATTAAGAATATATTTAGTCATAAAGATAATACACTTATAAGTAACCTTATGCCTTCGTTGTCTAAGATTTTGAAAAAAATCTGCTCAAAGAATTTAAGCGTTTGGATGACTACTTAAATACCCCACTTCTGGATGAAATTGATTCAGACAGTGCTGAGGAACTCACAGTTTCCAGAAGATTGTTCTTGGATGGAGATCAGCTAACACTAGCTGACTGTAGCTTGCTGCCCAAGCTGCACATCATTAAGGTTGGTCTTTACAGGCTGCTGGGTGTAAAGGGCTTCGTGAATTGCTGATATATAGCACAGTAACCTTCTAGTATGATGTTATATGATAGCTTTGTCATCATTGTCATTCATAGGGTGTATCTCCTTTTCTTCCTCAGAGAAAAGATCCATAATTATCTCCTTTATAAAACATTAACACTTCTTGTTTCTTTCTTCCTAAATCAGAAGGTGTTTTCCATTATCTTATCTATAAAATAAAGATAACAATATTAACTTTTTTCATAGAATTGCTGAGAAAATACAAAAATTAAAGTATAAAAATGCTTAGAACACACAGTACCATGGTTCACAGCTTTCGTTATGAACAATATGGGCTATTAATATGATGATGATTTAATCATTAATTCAACAAATATTTGTTGACCAGGACTTGCACAGAATTTATATCTTGGGCCAGACAGAGTACATAAACAAACAAGAAATAAGAAAGACCCTAAATAAACTCCTGAGGATGTTAGCTTTTCTTTTCTGTGCTCCTCTTCACTGGACATATTCATAGCACCAATAAAAACATTTATAGAAAAAATATTAAAATAATGAATCCAAAATTCAAGTTTATTTTGTAGTACTTGAATTTGAGATACGTTCCTACACAGTAGGTAAGAAACTGGTGTCTTCTTGCCATTTATTTTTCTTCATTTTTACACCAATCCTAGGTTGCTGCCAAGAAATACCGTGACTTTAACATTCCAGAAGAGTTCTCAGGAGTCTGGCGCTATCTGCACAATGCCTACTCCCGTGAAGAATTTATTCACACATGCCCTGAAGACAAAGAAATTGAGAACACCTATGCAAGTGTGGCTAAACAGAATTAGGACAGCTCTTCCAGGAAAGAAAGCTCTCTTTGCTATCTGATTTTACTTACCACCATATTAGAAAGATTTTTGGAAATAGGAATATGAAAATTATTGTTTCATCTATCCAACTCATTTATGAAAAGGAATTCTATTTTCTGTATCTAGTTAGCCATAAGCTGCCCACTGTACATTTTATATAACTTCATATTTTCACCTCATTTTCTTTCTGTGACAAATCATTGTGATCTTCAAGGACAAGGAAAGCATTGAGATCTTTTGGCTTTTGCTTGAGTTCCTAGAATGCATGAGCTAAGTAGATTTATGAAGTTACAAATGACATAGTAGAGCCACAACCTCAAATTGCTCCTTAGAAATAATTCCACCTAAATCATTAAAATAATTTTACATTTGTTACTTTAATATATACATGAGTTTGTTTCTAGTGTGAATAATCAAATGAGTGAAAGAGAATATCAGAAAAGTGAATTCTAAAAGGTTTGTTTAAAAATTCAGTAAATGAACCAATTGGTTTTGAACAGTATTCAAGCATTAAAGACCTAGAAATATGATTACTTCATACTCAGAGATGAGATTATGCTGTTGAGGCCAGATTATATAATTGCTAAAGGACCAAGGACTCACTTGATAACTTTATTTTTAAAATTTATTTACTTTTGTTAGGACATGTTTATAGTACATAATGATAGCATTTACAATGAAAGATTTGCATATGTACATAACACATCTTAATTCTTTTTTCCATCCCCTTCCCCCCTCCAACCTTTCCTTCCTTCTTCATTTTACATTGTGTTTTCATTTTTCCACCAATTTTCTTCTTTAAATCCCTTTTCCTTTCCTTCCCTTTCCTTCTTCCTCCCTATCTCTTGTTCACTTCTCATTTGAACAAGTTATTTCAACTCCCTGATACCTCTCCTCCATTTTTCTCCTTCTTTATACTTTGAGTTTCTCACACAAGAGAAACAATGCAAAATTTAAACTAAGAAAGATCAAAAGTAAGTACACAGAGAAGCTGAAAAGTAAATTGAATATTTTATTCACAGAAATAAAATGAAAACTAAAAAATTTGGCTGACCAAAAGATCATGTTGCTGCCCATAAAAGGTGAAGGTATTCAGTCTTTAGAAGATGATCACAAAGCTTTTTTTTTTTTTTTTTTTGAACCAGGGATTGAACCCAGGCCCTTGTGCTTGCCAGACAAGCGCTTATTCTACGGAGCTATCTCCCTGGCCCCAGATCACAAAGCTTTTAACAGAATTTAAATTAAACTATGTGTATTGAGATTCTTAAATGTAATAACATTTTACTATGTTTTACACATAATAAAAACAAAAGCGGAAGTGCAGTGTCAAATAAAAGGAGAATATGAGGTTATTATATGTGAAAGAGGGATTTAGATGAAATTTAAATGGAACTGCTTAATAGGCTTACAGAAAAGACATGTACTCATTCCCCAAGGTGATTGTAAACTGCATGTACTAATAAAACAAAAATAGGACAATAAATAAAGAATTAACATCAAATCTAAGCATATAGAAATGGCCCAAAGTACTGCTTTGAAGTCAAAGACATGTGTCCTCTTTCCTGGAAGACTTCTTATCTGAGACTGCACCTGGCCTGTAAATTGGGATTGTAGCTTCTCTGAACAGCTCAGATCTTTCTGTCTTCATTAATATGATTTCAGAAAGTAAAATTTGTAATCATCTGCAATTTTATTATTTTTTATTATGTATTTGGTAGAGGATTTCACTAGGCAGCTTGGACTCGTAGTGATCCTGTTTTCAGCCTCCCCAGCACTGGGTTTATAGGCATGCACCACCACACCCAGGAGGCTGACTCAGCGTGCCCATAAATGGCATGTGGTGCCAGGGATCAAACCCAGTCCCTGAACTTGCCTAAGCAGGCGCTTAGTCCACTAAGCTATCTCACCAGTCCTAATAATTTGCCATTTTGAATAACAAAGTTTCTCAGTACCATGTCCTGAATTTCACTAGCTAATGCCAGTGTTACAGATTTAAAGATAAAGTATACCACCACTAGGCCTCAGCATGTATCAAAATAGTGATAAGTGAATATCCAACTCTATTACCTTCTTAGACAAAAGAATTATTTTTATAACAGCTGAATGGAGCTGCCAGAGTCAAGAGGAAATGAGTGTCCCATCCTGCATTCCTATTATCTGTATAGATGATAGCAATATAATTCAAATCAATTAATCATTACTATGTTGCTATTATTTTATTTAATCCTTACAATAACTCCATGAAGTATGTAAAATACAATTCTCAAATGTTATTTTTGGATGAACAAACCATTAGGAAGACAACCATTTGAAAAGTATTAGAGGGATAGAGATTTACGTAGACAAGAAAGCAATGGTGACAAAGAATTAATAAATTTACTGATTAACTTTCTGTAGGACAATAAGGCATTTTATATTTGGAGGTAAGTACTCCATTGGGCTGTACAATTATAACAATATGTCAATTTCTGCATACTTTTAGTTATAACTTTATAGGTCTCCAAGTCATCTGTACCTTTACCAATTTTAGTCTTTTTAATCAAATATGTTGCAACAGCAGTGTAACATTCTCGAAGAATCATAGGAACTCAATCAAGCTTATATAAGCAGATACTTATATATAAAGCAGATGCTCTATTTTGACAAGTACTATTTTTTTATTTTTCTAGGACCAGGATAAATGTTTTATTTCCAAAACAATTGTTAACATTATTCCCAGTTTATAGATAAGTTTTACTGGTGAAGAAACTAAAATTCAAAGAAGTTACATATCCAGTCCAATTTTACTCATCTAGTGAGTGGTAGAGTTGTCATTTGAACCCACACTTTTAGTTAAAGAATACTCTACTTCACACCTAAGAGATGATCCTTATATTCAAAAAGTGCACAGTTCAGTAATGGAAACATGCATTTACAATATGTGCATTGAGAAGGTTAAACACAGGTTATACAACAGAAATACACTCATATGTTTCCTTAGCCTGATCACAAACGAGGGGGGAGTGCATACTCAGGACAGAGCTCTCCTGGACTGATAGTAATGTCCAGTAAGTTTCTATGACCATGGGCTAAGTTTATCACACCCTTGTGGGATTCAGGAACTTCAGGAATAATAACAGCAGCCCCAGTCCAACCCAATAAATTACTCAATATAGGAAAAAAAATTTTTACCTCTTAGGTCACTTTTTTAAGGGCAATTTTTTATTTTGAAACAATTATATGACAAAAACACATAGCAGTGGAATGGAAAGTTCATAAATGCAAATAGGGGGCAGGGGAGAGAGCGCAGTAGAATAAGCACTTGCTTAGCAAGTGCAAGGTCCTGAGTTCAATCCCCAGTACCACAAAAAAAAAGGAAAGCAAAGCAAATAGGTATGAAAATTTCCTATCTAATAAGATAGCATATCTGAGCAGTTGGTAAAAATTGGACTTAATAAATGTACTGGGGCAACTACTTGAAAGATACAGCAGATATCTCACTCCTTACATCAAAATAAATTCCAAGTAAATAGTATATCAAACATCTTAGGCATAACATGGAACAGGTATTTTTCATCAAGTATTGATATGTTGAACTTTAAGTCCCTACAGAATATGATAAAAAA
>NW_004524949.1:767000-768017 GCF_000260255.1 Octodon degus | reverse complement strand
CACACACACACACACACACACAATAATAAAATAAATTTTTAAAAAAACAGGACTATATTTGGAAAATTCTCCCTCAGGGGTTTAGAGATAGATCTCACCTTTTGTGTGAGCACTAGGGAAACATTCAAGGAACCTAGATCTTAACCAGTAAACCCTTCTACATTATATAAATGATATTCTAATTTTCAGCCCAACTCATCAGTTATATGCTACCACAGTATTATACAATTTGCTCAACTTTCTAGCTAAGAAAAGGTACAAATTCTTCAAGGAAAAGACTCAGATATCCCTCTAGAAAGTTCACTATTTGGGAAACATTCTTACGCTTGGGGAATAGCAACTGTCTAGGGACTGGATCCAGGCTACTTATGATTTTAGGCCTCCTATCTCCAAAGCACAGCTTCATTCCTGGGAATGTCCAGCTTCTGTTGGAAATCTGGATATTTAATTTTGAGCTAATATCAAAGCTTTTTATACAAGGCTATAAAAGTCCTTGAGTCTGTGCCTCTAGAATAGACAAAAGTGATGATAGTGCTTTTAGAAAAATAAAACATCCCCTTCTCAGACTCCAGCATTGGAAATACCTGACTTAAGAAAATTCATCCTCTATATATCAATAAAGAGAGGAATTGCTTTGGATGATATGACACAAGGGCTAAGACAAGAACTCTGCCCAGTACTATAGTAGTAGCAACTACAGTTATACTAACAAAGGAATCTGCAAAATCAACTTTAGGACACAGACTAAAAGTCCTGACTCCCCATCAGGTCAGGACAATTCTGGAGACAAAATGTTACTTTTGGTTAACAAGGAACTATCTTACAAAGTATTGGGTCATGCTCTGAGACACCTCTGAGGTTGTTATAAAACTTGCACAACTCTTAATCTTGCCTTTCTGATGCCTACAGGGCCAGAAATTAGCCACTCTTCTGAACAAGTGATCTTCCAGATCTATGCAATCCAGCAAGATATCAGTGATATGCTCCTCCAAGACACTGAAGAAGTTTATATATATA
>NW_004524949.1:766280-766900 GCF_000260255.1 Octodon degus | reverse complement strand
GAGCTCTAAATATGCCTTTATGATGTCACATGCTCATGAGGCAATCAGAAAAGAAGCTAGTTGACTAGTAAGCAGTCATCCATAAAACAATAGCAGCAGTAAATTCAACTCTTAGAGGTAGTCTATCCTTCCAAGCAATGTCACTGGCATTCATTGCAAGAGATTCCAAAGAGACATATCTAAAATCTCTTTGGGAAATCCAAAGGCAGGTAAAGAGGCAAGAACGGCAGCCCTACAACCCCTCAAGACTCTAGTCTTGGTCCAAGTACTTGGGGAACCATTCTGATCCTTCCACAGAGGACATAGTAGCAAAATATAAAAATCTTACGTGGGAAATAGTCACTAGAATTTTCATAGTACTGAAAAGACAGTTATTCATGAGAACCACTGGAAGACCTGAGGCTCATCTTCAGAAAGGAAGACTTCAGTATTGCTCCAGGTACAGATAAGAAGAGTTACTCATGACTATAATTTACCACAGGTTAAGTGGGCACCTGTATCAAGACTTGTTTTTAATTGGATCCATAATATGGGTAATCCGGCCGGGGAGATGGCTCAGTAGAATAAGTGCTTCCCTGGCAAGCGCAAGGGTCTGAGTTCAATCCCCTGTTCCTAAAAAA
>NW_004524949.1:757903-765600 GCF_000260255.1 Octodon degus | reverse complement strand
AGAGAATGCAACTATATATCTATCCCAACCTCTTTGAATACACAGATACAAAATGGACATTCATCGGTATGCCCCATTTTTTCTAAGTTCCATTATTGAATATTATAGGTGTGTAAACTCAGCAAAATATTCCAAAAGAGTCCAGTAGCCCATAATAGCGTTTTGTGGTATTCTGAATATGGGCGGCTTGTCATGACATGCCAGCTACTGCTAAGATGTCTCTCGGGTAGATAATTTCTAATAAGTAGGGTCTACAACCCCTTTCAGCACAAAGTAGCTATATGAAAATAGAGACTTTGGGCCAGGGATATAGTTCAAAGGTGCAGTGCCTGCCTGGCTAGCACAAGGTCCTGAGTTCACTTCCAGGAAAGAAAGAAGAAAGAATGAAAGAAAGAAAGAAAGAAAGAAAGAAAGAAAGAAAGAGAGAAAGAAAGAAAGAAAGAGAAAGACAGACAGATCTGTACTCCCTCAGCACCTCTAAAGAATTATAGGTCTATGTGTCTGCTGTCAGGAGTAAATGAGGCATGAGACTGGGGTGTGACAAAGCTGCCTGGGAAAGTAGGTGAGACTTATTACGAAAGCTCAGGACACATATGCAGAACAATTCCCAAATCCCTGCGCATGGACTTTTCATGAGAATTCAAGCAGGTTTTCAACAGGATGGCCTAAACCTGGCATCATCCTGAGGAGTGGATGCTACATAAAGAACCATCCACATTAAGTTTTTACCACTGTATTTTCACTTGCGGAGTGGCCCACCCTCATGCTATAGGACGTACTTCTTTTACTTGGCCCAAATTTGCTTTGCAGAGCCTGTTTCTTTTCCTACTTTTAATAAAATTTTGCTATTTTTTTAAAAAAAAGAAAATCTAGGGCTGGCCAGATAGCTCAGCAGATTAAAGCACCTGCTTAGGCAGACTCAGGGACCCCTCGATTCCCAGCATGCCAGGCCAGCCCCCTATGCTAAGATGGCGATGGAGACTAGGTGTGGTGAGGCGCACCTGTAATCCCAGCTTTTGGGAGGCTGAAAACAGGAGAATCACTACGAGTCCAATTTGTGTACTAAGACCCTGTAGACCCTGTACTAAATACATACATAAAAAGAAAAAGAAAATATAACCCCAAAATATTCACAGACTAAAATTCAAAGGATGAAAAATAATATTTCATATACCAGCATTCTGAAAGCAAGTAGGTTGATTAGAATTATTTTTTCAGACAAAGTAAAACTGATCAACTTGAGCAGCCTCAGCGCTATTGCCTTGTTGGTTTCAGCCCACCTGGCCTCTCAGCTGGCTCCACTCATTGCTCATAGCTTTCTTTGGCACATGTTCCATGTTCCTGGAGTCTCTGGCTTCCTGGGGTTTCCACTGCACCTTTGGCTTCATTTCCCTCAGCTTCTTGCACTGTCCTACTCTCAGGAGCTTCTCGTCTGATCACTCAGGGATTCATTAGAAATCTGGATAGAAGCCTTTCTGACCTCAGACTCTTGCATTCTGCATGCCTAACAAACCAGCACCATGTGGATGATGCCAAGGTCTATAATTAGCAAAAGCAGTAGCCAGGAACCCTTGGGCCATCACAGCAACAACCTCTGATTCCCTGGATGGCAGAGCACAGTAAAATGAATGCTAGGGAATCCAATTCCCTAGGTGATCCTTGTCAAGCAGACACAGGAGGCTTTTTCCTAAATGAAAGGGTTAACCCAACTGCATAAGATGTATGGTAATAATAAGCTTCTCTTCTGGAGGGTTACCAACCTAAGTTTACAGACTAAAAATTAGAGAAATAGAAGGGCTTCAAGGACAGCCAACATTTTGGCCATAGCCTTTCAAGGGCAGTGAAGACACAGGACATAGGAGAATCTATACTGTAACAACCTGTAACTCAGTTGTGTCCCAAATTTTCTGACCAAGGAGATTATGGGGCCACAGAGCAACATGATCAATGATGTACAGTATGCCTAAGGAGAGTCACCTGGAGAGAAAACATTCTCTCAGGCTTTCACAGAGACTAAATTTGTCAAGCAATGGCCATGACTCATCCACATGGCTGACACTGACAAAGGATCTGCAAACTGTGGTACAGGATTACAGGATAAATCCTGAGGGTGCTTGATTGACCTTATAAGATACAAAAGTTACATTTCTTGCTATATAGGTCTTCTTTATCTTGGTCTTACCCATCCAGCAGAAAAATATAAAAACGAGGTATGTATAGTAAAGCCATATTAATATGCTGAGCTGTGAAAGGCTCAAGTCAACAACTTCTGTGGATAACCCACTACTATTGTGGACCTCTGGACTGTGTTGGGTTGTTTTGCTGAATTTGTGCACCTATAGTGTTTAGATGCCAATGGAATACCCATCTCTGACAGGACTAAACCAAAAAAGGGGATACAAAGGAAGGACCATTTTGTATGTGTATATGCAGAATAGTTAGGATAGATATACAGCTATTTTCACTTAATTCAATGAGAAGAAAGATTTGTACTAATCGTGTTTGGACAGGATATCCTGTCTGCATCTTGTACTATGGATAACCAGTAAGAAGATAACAATATGCAATGTATTAAATATTGAAACTGTCCTATTAATCAGTTTTGAAATTGTCTCATTGATATTTGTTTCTCAATAAAATAAAATAATAAAAAATAATATGCTTAACTAGCTCAAATTTGTTTAAAAATACTTCAAGTAAAAGGCAAACAAAACAATTCTTTAGCCTACAGGTTACAGTATGAGACCTCTAGGCACCCTACCATGATAATTAGTGAGCCATATCAGATTGTAGGAACTAGAACATTTGTTTTTCTAAATAAAACACTAGGACAGCCAAAATAAATAAATAAATAAATAAATGAAAGGGTTATACTTCTTCACCCTTTAGCTTCATGGGTGGAGTCTTGCTGATTCCTCAGATGTCTTCAAAGATTTGGTTTGAAACTGTCTCATTGCTTTTCTTTCTTAATAAAATTATGGAAAAAAGACAACAGATTAGGCAAATTTTCTTATGTATTAGATAGAGATGACTGATTAAAAGTTATACTATGTAAAAATGAAAATTTAGGTATGTTACAAATATTCATGATTGTCATGCTGCAATAATATGCATGTCTTTTGATTTCTAATTGTCTGTGTAAAATATATAACTATTAACATTCTAAAAAAAGATTCTTTCTTCTTGTTCCTGTACAAAGCATTTTTGTTTTGTTTTGTTTTGCTTTGTTTTGTATTTTAGGGAAGGGTCTACAGGGTGCTCAGGGTCTTACTACTAAATCAGACTCATAGTGATCCACCTGTTTACAGCCTCTGGAGAGCTGGGATTATAGGTGTGCACCATCATGCCCAGTCTCAATTTCCATCTCAGCATGCTCCAGGGGCAGGGCTGGCACAGCAGGACTGGGGATTGAACTCCTGGCCCCTGTGCCTGCTTGTAGGTGCTTTAATCCACTGAGCTATTTGGTTGGCCCTATTTTTTTTTAATGGAACCAATCCCTAACAACCACATTTGTAATTTATAGTTACAAATGTTTAGGCTCCAACTTTACATGTGATTCCTTCTGATTCAAAATTTAAGTTTTCCAAATACTCTTGCTCTTTCTTTTGACTCTGATTCCCCCTATACATCTATCTAAAAGCAGTCAATAGTATCCATGAAACACCCTGAGTTTGAGCACTGTCTTTTACTTTCTTTGCCAGAATAAGGTTGCAATCACTATAGGTCTCATAAAAAATAATTGTTTTCCTCCCTTAATCAGTAAACCCATTTTTTCATTCTTATTTTCAAACTGGGCTTGAGTGTTAGCAGTTGCCTATTCTTATGTGTTCTGGGTGACATCTCATTTTTTTCCTTGAAATAAGTCTTTCTTGTTAAGGAGGAAAATAACTGAAGTGTTTATAAACACTTTGTAAATAATTTATAGTTACAAATGCTGCGAGTTTCATGCTTTTAATATATTCAGTTCATGTTCTTATCTTCAGATCTGCCCAGGGAGCTGATAAAGGACACTGGAGTAAAGATGCTTAGTTTATAGTAGCAAGGAAGCAGAGAAGAATAACAATACCAGAGAGGAAAATGGAGAAGGATTAAATGTAGACATAGACCCATGCCTTGTGAGTCATCCAGATATACCCAGAAGTATATATCAACAATATCCTGGGGAGATCTCTAAGTAAATCAAGTTGACACTCTACTCTACCTGCTATCACAAGAGAGGATAAAGAGGAATGTGGATATGATTAAAGTATGATATATGCATACATGCTAAAATGAAACTAACTATATTGTACAATTAATATGCACTAACTATAATGTGAAAATGAAGTAGAATTAGGTATAGGGGTATAGTTCCGAGGTAGAGAGTTTGTCTAGTGTATATGAGTCCCTGAGTTTGATACCCAGCACAAAATAAATATAAAGTTAATAAGGTAGGATTAAGTAGTCCTTCCTCAACAAGGCACAAAAAAGCAGAAGCATAAAGTTAGTTCATATTTAAATAGACAAAATTCTAAAACCTTTTAAACAACATTTAAAGTTTCTGGAGATTGTCCTAAAGACAAACAGCAAGTAAATACCTATTAAAGATAATCTACAAACATTGACAGAAATGAAGAATATTTAGTATTTCAACCAAAACTACATACACCTTTTCCCACTCAACAAGGTGAAGACACAATTCCAGATTACTACAATTCCATCTTCCCCTCAGCTTTCAGTCAAAGGATTTTCTTCTCGGGAGAAGTATATCAACAGTTTTCATCATGCCTCCAGCTACATGTTGCTAAGGTTGCATCTTAAAGGATATATATAAAGAGAATGCAAAAAAAATTGTATACACATTTCAGCAGTTCACTGTATTGATAGATGTCTGGAAGCTATTGGTCAAACCTTTGAGCACCTCTTGTAATTTGAGAGTGTAGGGAGCAGCTGAAGCTAGAGATTGATCACACATGTGAGGCTACAGCAAGGTCAGCCCTAAGAACATGGAGCACCTGAGGTGAACCACATGGACAAACTGTTCAAACTCTGAGCATCAAGGCACCCAAGACAAGACAAGCAACTAAGTTGCTACGCAGAAGGGTTTCAATTGACAACAGTCTCCAAAGTAGATAAATAAGTGCACTGCAATCATTGGGTGGTACTTTTTCTCCCACCAGAAAAGGAGACTCTACCTGACCTGAGCTTTCTACACTCTTGTCTCCACTTCTTCATCCTGCACTGTTCTTCCCTGGGAAAGTTTGAGAGGTATGCTGGGTGTGACAGAAGAGGCCAAATGAATCTCACATCTCAATAAATTTAGTATTAAAGTATTTGTACAAGGTTTTACTTTTCTGATGCATATATATTTTGGCAGACTCTGTCCCTCTGTCTCTCTTTCTTTCTCTCCCTCTCAGAGAGACTTCTTCACAGAGTCTTTCCCCTGTAAAAAAAAAAATCCGAGAAGGTAAAGGAACAATTCCCAACTCATCTTGCATGGTCAATATTGACCTTGGTACTAAAATCATACAAAAACATCTCAATAAAGCTACAGAACAATAAATCTTCCAAATATAGATGCAGAAAACCTCAAAAATGCTGGAAACCTGATTCAGAAACATTTTTTAAAATACATATCATTTATCCCAGGAACACAGGTTGGTTTAATTCTCCAAAATTAGTTAATGTCATGTATCATAGTGTTATAATCAAAATAAAATTTACTTGAAACCTCAATACATTTATTTTAAAAAAAGCATTTCAAGGGTCATGGAGATAGCTCAGTGGCATAAGTGCCTGCCTGAAAAGGTCTTGAGCTTCATTCCTGGTTCAAAAAAATTTTTGATGAAACCATAATGAATACATACAAAAGGCTACTATGATTAATGAACAAGATCAACAAGATTAGAGAACATAAAATCAATACTGTACACAAAAAACAACTGTATTTTTATATACTTGCAATGAGCAATCCAAAAATGAAATTTTAAAAATGTTACTCACAATAGCAGAAGGAATAAAATATTTAGGAATAACTTAGCCAAGAAATGGAAGACTTAGAAACTGAAACCTAAAAAGTATTATTGAAAGAATTTTAAAAGACAAATAGAGGGCTGGGGAGATAGCTCAGGAGAATAAGCACTTGTCTGGCAAGCACAAGGTCCTGAATTCAATCCCCGGTACTACAAAAGAAACAAACAAACAAAAAAAGACAAATAGAAAGCCATTCTGTGTTCATGGATTAGATTTAATTTTGAGGAAGAGATTAATAGTCTACAAATTAATCTACAAAGTCAATGCAATCCCTATTAATCCAGCTTCTTTATTTACAAATTAATCTTACAATTTATGTAGAATTTCAGGAGTGATCAAAATAGTCTTGGAAAAGGAAGAACACGGTAGAAGGACTTACCTTCAATTTTCAAAACTTACTATAATCTACAATATTGTTCTGGCATAAAGGTAAACATATAGACCATTAGAACAAAACTGAGAGTCTAAAAATAAACCGATATATGTATGGGTTGTTTTTCAACAAAAGTGTCAAAATCACTCAATGGAGAAAGAATATTCTCTCCAAGAAAGGATGCTAGGGGCTTGGAGTGATAGCTCAGTAGAATAAGTGCTTGCCTGGGAATTGCAGTGTCCTGAGTTCAATCCTCAGTATTGAAAAAAAAAATCTAGGGACCAGGGAGATGGCTCAATAGAATAAGCACTTCCCTGGCAAGTGCAAGGGTCTGAGTTCAATCCCTGGTTCCTCCAGAAGAAAAAAGAAAGAAAGGATGCTGGAGAAATTGGATATCCATATGAAAAGAATAAAGTTAGGGGGCCAAGGCTATAGCTCAGTAGAATAAGCACTTGCCTGGCAAGCGCAAGGTCCTGAGTTCATCCCTGTTATTGCAGAAAAAAAAAAGAATAAAGTTGGATCTTTGTCTCACAACTTATAGAAAAACTAAATTAAATTGGTTCACCAACCTAAAAGCAAGAGCTACCATACAACGTAGCCTGGCAATAGAATACACCATAGAGTTTTGTTTCCACTTATGATTATGTCACAAACTGGGAGTTGTGGTTTCCTGTCACTGTTGCATTGCATAGTGCAATACAGAGTATCTGTACCACATTTTGCTAGCCCAAGAAAAGGTCAAAATCTAAAACTTAAGTATGGTTTTTACTGAGTATGTACCACTTCTGCACCACTGTAAAGTCAAAAAACTTGTAAGGTGAATCATCCTAAATCAAGGACTATGTAGAGAAACTCATCAAAATTTAAAACTCAAGAGTCCTACCCCAGGTCCCGTGGGTGTGTGGAGAGCTTCCTGCTACCCTGCGCCGCCGGGACCAGTCCCAGCCCAGGCGCAGCGTGGGCCGGACCCTCTCCCACACCTAGGGCCGCCCCCCACCACTCCGCCGCACCTCCCCCAGCCCTCCCGCCAAGTAGGAATTTCTGCTGAGTTCCGGGAATGCCCAGACCCAGTCCTAGCCCTGGTCCGCAGCGAGAAGGAGCTGAGTACAGCAGCCAGACCTAAGCCAGACACAGCTGGATAAGTCCAAACTCTGTAGAGCTCCACCTGAACTTCAGTAGGTGTGAAGGGTATAACTACAGCAAAGATCTACAACAAAGGTCAGAAGACAGTGCTACACAAAATGACAAGAAGCAACAAAATGCAACCTCAGAACCCAAGCCCACCCGTAACAAGTGCAGAGGACACTAACAC
>NW_004524949.1:747808-751893 GCF_000260255.1 Octodon degus | reverse complement strand
AGATATATAGTTGCATTCTCTTAATGAGTAGAATGATTTGTTCTAATGGTGTTTGTAAGTAGGATCACAGGTCTGCATCTTGTACAGCAATTAACCACTGGGAAGAATGTATGCAGTGTATTATTGAAAAAAAATAACATTTTTGGTCTACAAGCTTTGAAATACTACATAAATATAACATATGTATGTGATAGTACAAATCTGATGATGGCTGCCTATACTTGTACAGAAACTGTGTACCTAAACCCATGCAAATTTTCCTATGAAGAATTTTATTGTTATCAAAAAAAATTAAAAAAAAATTTAAAACTCAAAAGCAGCCTCAATAAAGGGGGGAAAAGAATAGACATAATTGGAGAAGATATTTGAAAATAATATATCTGACAAGGAACTTTTATTGAAGATAAAGAACTCTTACAATTTAATAATACAAAGAATAATAATTCAGTTTAAAAATACACAAAAGACTTAAGTCAACCTTCACAATGAAAAAATACGCATTTCAGTAAGAACATGAAAATATGGTTGACCAGTGTGGTGGGCATGTGCACACACCTCGCATCCCGGCTGCGCTGCTCCTCAACCCGTGGACAGTTGTGTGGCTTCACATGTGTGTGTTCCAGCGGTGTGTGCAGTGAGAGATGCTGAGACAGTAACTCAAAATGTCAAAAATGGGTATGACCTCACAGAACTAGAGAAAACTACAGCAAATTCATCTGGAATCAAAAGAGATTTAGAGCAGGCCCCACTCCCTGGGGTGCACTGAGACAGTGATTGAGACTGGACATGGTGGTACCTGCCTGTAATCCTAGTACTTGGGAGGCTGAAAACAGGAGAATCACTACGAGTCCAATCTATATAGTGAGATCCTGTATACCCTGTACTAAAAATACATTAAAAAAATAATTTAAAAAGAGACCAGAATAGAAAAGGCAATCCTAGCCAACAAAGGCAAGGCAGGAGGCATCACTATCTATGAACTGAAATTTTTTTTAAATTTTTATTTATTTGTGTGTGTGTGTGTGTGTGTGTGTGTGTGTGGCCAGCTCAGCCCACCAGGGGGCAGGGCTGGCATGTGTTGCTGGGGGATTGAACCGCGGTCCGTGTGCTCTGCTAAGCTTGTTCTAAGTAGGTGCTTTAGACCACTGAGCCATCTCACCAGTCCCCTATGACCTGAAATTATACCACAAAGCTACTATGATAAAATCAGCATGATATTGGCAAAAAAGACCCAAGGATCAATGGAACAGACTATAAGTTGCACCCACAAGCACAAACACATTGAGCCACCTTATCATTGACAAAGGGGCCAAACATGTTCACTGGAAGAAAAATAGCTTCTTTAGTAAATGGTACTGGAAAACTGGCTTTTCACATGCTGAAGACTAAAATTAGACCCATCTCTATCACTATAGGGGTTGGGGAGATAGCTCAATAGAATAAGCATCGGCCTGGTAAGCACAAGGGCCTGAGTTCAATCCCCAGAGTTCCACCAGAAAAAAAAAATTATTCACTAAACTAAAGTCAAAATGGATCAGAAATCTAAATATTAAAGCAAACACTCAATGTACTGGAAGACAAAGTAGGTGTAGGCAGAGAGTTCATGAGTAAAACCAGACTGCATGGGAAATATTTAAAGAACCAACAACTGGTGTCTCATCTTACGAAAAAGCTTTTGTATAGTAAAAGAAATCAATGATAAAGTTAAAAGACAACTCACAGAGTAGGAAGAGATTTTAGCCAATTCTCCCTCCAACAAAGGACTTCTGGCTAGAAAATATAAAGAACTGAACA
This sequence comes from Octodon degus, assembly GCF_000260255.1. Lineage (NCBI taxonomy): Eukaryota > Metazoa > Chordata > Mammalia > Rodentia > Octodontidae > Octodon > Octodon degus. The sequence goes on along the minus strand of NW_004524949.1, from coordinate 750,099 downwards.
AAATCTGATCCTTCCCCCAAATTCAAAAAGCCAATTCAAAAATAGGCATCTGAGATGAATATACTCCTCTCAAATGAAGAAATACAAAAGGTGTATAAACATATGAAAAATGTTCAACAACACTGATCACTCAAGAGATGCAAATTAAAACTACTAAGATTCCATCTCACCCCCAAAAGAATAGTTATCACCAAGAAATCAACCAATAACAAATGTTGTGGGGGAAAAGTAACCCTTCTCCACTGTTGGTGGGACTGGTACAACCACTATCAAAATCAGTGTGGAGGTTCCTCAAAAAACTAAGATTAGAGATCCCATTCCACCAAGCTATTCCCCTTCTGGGTATCTTCTCAGAAGAATTATATCATAGTGACATATGTGCACCCATGTTTATGGCAGCACAATTTGTCATAGCTAAATCGTGGAAGAAACCCAAATCCCCCTCGTCTAAGGAATGGATAAAAAATGTGGTCTTTTTATACAAAGGAGAACTACTCAGCCATAAGGAAGGACAAACTTGAGCCTTTTATAGGTAAATGGAGGTAACTAGAAACCATATTCATTAGTGAAATAAATCAGACTCCTGTAAACATTATATTGTCTCCCTGGTGTGAAAAATTGAAAAAGTAAATAAGATTTAAAATGCATAATAGGACTGTATGGGAGAGTTTCCGACTACCCTGCGCCGGCGGGACCTACTGGTCCCAGCCCAGGCACAGCATGGGTGAGATCCTCCTCCACCGGCTTTGGGCAGCCTCCACCACAACGCAGACCACGTAAGAATTTCTGTAGCATTCTAGGAACCCCACATCCAGTCCTAGCCCAGGCCCGGTGAGTGTGTGGGAGAGCTTCCAGCTACCCTGCACCAGCAGGAACTTCTGGTCCAGTCCCAGGCACAGCATGGGTGAGACCCTCTTCCACTCCCTGGGGAACACCCCATACCACTCCTCAGCAACCCCCCACCCTGCCCGCCCAGTGAGAATTTCTTCTGTGTTCTGGGGACCCACAGATCCAGTCCTAGCCCAGGCCCAGTGAGTGTGGGGGAGAGCCGCCTCGCTCATCTACTCCACCTTGTCCCCTTCAGACTCAGCTCAGACCTGGCATACAGGCCTCAGGTGAAACACTGCAGCTGCAATTCCTGCAGAGAGAGTAGGAGACAGAACTACCCACTAGTCCAGGAGCAGAACATCTTGCCAGAGGGGCATAACAGGTTCACTTCCAAGGGCAGCAGCAGGAAGGAGCTGAGCACAGCAGCCAGACCCAAGCCAGGGTACAGTGGGATAGATCCAAACTTTGCAGATCTGCACCTGAACTTCAGTAGGTGCTAAGGTTATAACTGCAACAAAGATCTACAACAAAGGTCAGAAAACAGTGCTACACAAAATCCCAATGAGAAGGAACAAAATGAATCTCAGAACCCAAGCCCTCCCATAAAAAGTGCAGAGGACACTAAAACAGAACAAATTGGGAATCACACAGCTGAAATCAATGAATCAATGACTTCTGAAATAAACAGCTGCAGAAAGGTATAGGAGAACTCAAATTGGAAATGATAAAAAGAAATCCCTGAAATAATAACCTCCGCAGTAAAGAATCACATGCAGGAACATGTGGGGGAAACCCAATGACCACCCAGAACAAGTGCAGAGGACACTAGCTCAGCTCAAATGTATTAATTAATAGCATCGATAGTAAATAAGCAACAGCATAAAGTCATAGAGGAACTCAGAGCAGAATTGTTTTCTACTACCTCAGCTCAAAAGTACAAATTAATAGCGTCAAGAGTAAATAAGCACCAGCAGAAAGGTATAGAGGAACTCTAAGCGCAATTTTTTGAAATAATAAAAGAATTCTCGGAACTCATAACATCTGAAGTAAAGAATCAACTACACAAACAGGGATGAAAACTAATCTGAAAAAAAACTGCAGTAAAAGAATTAATAACTTCTTCTAAAGAAGACATTGATAAAAAAAATAGATGAGATTAGAAAAATGACAGATTCCTTGACTAAGAAATACAGGAAAGAAATAGATCACATGAAGCAGAGTCAAAGAGATATAGAGGAATTTAAAATCTCAATCACAAGCTTGCAAAACGATTTGAGTGAAAGTCAAGGCAGAGTTTCAGATCTTAAAGATGCTGGTGCAGCTAGTGAAAAGGTAAAAAGGATCTCTGAAAAACAACGAGGATGCAAGAAAAAATAATCCATCACCTACAAGATGATGCACAGATGAACAATGTGAGACTAGTAGGCATCAATGAGAAAGAAGGTGTGAATACAAATGACATT
>NW_004524949.1:746627-747708 GCF_000260255.1 Octodon degus | reverse complement strand
CACCCCAGAAAGAATGGCTATCATAAAGAAATCACCCAACAACAAATGTTGGAGAGGCTGTGGGGAAAAAGGAACCCTTCTCCACTGCTGGTGGGAGTGTAGACTGGTGCAACCATTATGGAAATCAGTATGGAGACTCCTTAGTAATGTTGTACTGGAAATCCCATTTAAACCAGCTATTCCTCTACTGGAATTTTCCCAGAGGATCTGAAAACATTATATCATAGGGTTATATTGTGCCTGGCCAATGTTCACAGAGAGGACATTGGCCAAGCAATGGCCGTGACTCATCCACATGGCTGACACTGACAAAGGTTCTACAATCTGAGGTACAGGATCTCAGGATAAATCCTGAGGGGATTTCACTGGCCTTATCAGACCCAAAAACTACGACTCTTGATGCATAAGTCCTGCTTTACCTTGGCCTTAACCATGCTGCAGGTTAAGAAGTTAACTGGCATTTCATGACAAGCAGCCCGTATTCAGAAGTTAAATATAAAAACGAAATATAAGCAGTAAAGCCATGCTGTTATGTTGAGCTATAGAGAACTCAGGTCAACAATTTCTGACATTGCCAGGGAAGCAGAAGACACAATACTATTATGGGCTACTGGACTCTTTTAGAATATTTTACTGAGTTTACACACCTATAATATTCAAATAACGGAAATTAACAAAGAAGGGCATACAGATGAATGTCCATTTTGTATCTGTGTATTCAAAGTGGTTAGGATAGATATATAGTTATATTCTCTTAATGAATAGAGCGATTTGTTCTAATGGTGTTTGTAAATAGGATATCAAGTCCACATCTTGTACAGCAATTAACCACTAGGAAGAATGTATACAATGTGTTAATTATTGAAACTGTCCTACAAATTTGATTTGAAACTGTCCCATTGCTATTTGTTTATCAATAAAATTATGGGAAAAAACCAACATTGAGACATCATCTCACCCCAGAAAGAATGGCTGTCATAAAGTAATCACCCAACAACAAATGTTGGAGAGGCTGTGGGGAAAAAGGAACCCTTCTCCACTGCTGGTGGGAATGTAGACTGGTGCAACCATTATGGAAATC
>NW_004524949.1:744362-744882 GCF_000260255.1 Octodon degus | reverse complement strand
AAAACATCATATCATAGTGATATATGTGTGCCTGTGTTTATAGCAGTACAATTTGTGATAGCCAAATCTTGGAAACAACCAAGATGCCTCTCACCTGAGGCATGGATGAAGAAGATGTGGTGTTTTTATGCAGTGAAGTGTTACTCACCCATAAAGAATCATAAACTCAAAGCCTTTATATTATAGTGGATGCCACTTGAAGATATATTTATAAGTGAAATAAACCAGACACACATGTGTAAATATTCTATAGTTTCCCTAGTATAAGAACTCAAAAGAAGAATTACAAATAGGAAGGTATAATACAAGTAAAAGGAAAGCAAGAACTCGAGGACTAACTAATCAAGAGAGGGAAAGAAGAGCTAGGAAACATGACAGTGTCAAGCCATATAATTATATGTAGAAGATGGGCAAGGCAATGATATTGAGAATCTCCAGAAGATTTTTTAATCTAGCAGTTAATTGGAAAGATTCTCACCCTGACTAACTATATATACTGATACCTGTGAACTAAGGAACT
>NW_004524949.1:719068-743707 GCF_000260255.1 Octodon degus | reverse complement strand
CAGGCTTTCACAGAGAGCACATTGGCCAAGCAATGGCCGTGACTCATCCACATGGCTGACACTGACAAAGGTTCTACAATCTGAGGTACAGGTTCTCAGGATAAATCCTGAGGGGATTTCACTGACCTTATCAGACCCAAAAGCTACGACTCTTGTTGCATAGATCCTGCTTTACCTTGGTCTTAACCACTGTATGTTTTTAATACATGGAGTTTACACTCATTCAGTGGAGTAGGTATATGTGCATAATACAGTTGTTTTTTCTTCAGTTCTTTTCCTACTCACCGCACTCTACTTCTGAATCACCTTTCCCCATTTTTATTCTTACTACTATCATTCTTAGGTCATGTTTATGACATATAACGTTTGTGTTCATCGAAGCTATTAGTTTTTATACATGGCATGTCTTACTTCCTATGCCCCCCGGCTCTCTCTTTGCCCTTGATCTTCTGGAACCCTGCCCATCTGTGAGAGAGCTAGGCTCTTGTTTGCTTCTATCCTTTCTTTACTATGCTCCTTTTATGTGCTTTGCCTTACTCAAATGTGAGATACCAATCATCATTTCAGGTTGTGTGTCTGGTTTATTTCACTCAACAGTATATTTTTCAGGTATATCTATTTCCTCACAAATGTCCTGAACTTATCTTTCTTTGTAGGCAGGTGGTATTCCATTGTGTATAGATGCCACATTTTACTTATCCATTCACCTGCTTGTGGATGTAAAGATTGCTTCCAGGATTTGATTATTGTGAACTGTACTATGCTTGTATAAGTACTGGTACATATGCATCACTGTAGTATGACACTATTAGCACTGTAGGGGAAGAAACTTTTAAAGGGAATTAGTGGGTCTTATGGAATTTGTAATTTTAGTGCTTTGAGATATCTCCACATTGATTTGTGTAATGATTATACTAATATACATTTCCACCAAAAATAAAATAAAATGCATAATAGATATTGTGAAACGGCAAGAAATTGTTATAAAGGGAAAAAGGAATTTAGAAAGAGGAAAGGAAGGAAGGGGAAAGGGAGAGAAAATACAAGTTAGTTATATTTATTAGTGTCTTTCTTAGTTCATAGAGAAGGAAGGTTTGTCCTAATGTTAACTGGAGAAATTATTATGCCCATATCTTTTACTCTGAGCAACTACTTTACAGATAAAGATATGCAATGTATTAATTACTATTATTCTCCTATTATTTTGTTATAAAATTTTATTTTACCTTTTTTCCATAAAACATTTTAAAAGTAAATATGAATAATTACCTTTGTTGAGTAGCTTCAAAAGTTCTCGAGTCTGTTAGATCTTTGGAAAGTACATTGTTAATGATCAAGCTATAGTTCTTTTTTAAAAAAAACTGAACTTTTTATATTAGAATATTCTGCTGCACTGGACTTTATGGGCCCATAGCAGTATGTGATTGTTATTGTGCCTGTATCTGTTACTTTAGAATTATCTAGTAGTTTTAGAGCTGAGTATTCTGAACCTAAATATTGATTCATTTTTATTTATCAAATATTTGTTGAACACACATTGTATGTCAGGTATTGCTCTGGGTGCTAGCAATATGGTTAAAAAAGAAAACTTCCAGTGCATCTAGGTTTCGTTACTATACAACTTGCTTACAATTTGGATAGATTCTCCTGATAATTTATCTAAATTATAATCTTGTCTAAAGGCTAATTCATAGGAAAGGTAACTTTTTAAGATTCACTTAAATCTAAACGTTGTATACCTACGCTTTGCCTTTATTCAAAAGCAAAATAAAATAATGAAATTTGATTGACTCATACTAGTATAGCACTGTTGAATTACATAGCTATCTTATGTGTTCTAAAATGTCATTTCCTGTTCTTGCTTATCATAGCATTGATAAATCTGTCATTGAGTATTAGCAATAATGAGAAATAAAACAGTATTACACCACCCATCTTTCAGCATACAGTTGAATTTTTAATTTTTAAACTATTCTGGATAAGTTTGCATAAGATTGTGGAAGGTATTGCGGAAAAAAAGACTTGGGGCTTTTGTGCATATTTGTTTATGTAAGTGATGTTTTATTTGTTTGATTTAAGATCATGTTAATTCTGTCTAGGTACAGTGGTACATGCCTGTAATTCCAGAAGTCAGAGGTTAAAGCAGGAGTGCAAGTTTGAGCCCAGCCCAGGCAATTTAATGACTTAGTGTGACTCTGTGTCAAAATAAAAGTAGAAAGGAATTGAGATGGAACTCAGCACAAAGGTCATAAGTTCAATTTCCAGTACTGTCCCTACTCCCATTGGGTGATTACAAAATTCCGTTTTCATTGTATTAAGTCTCAGAAATGTGGTTAAAAATGTTTTAAATAGCCCAGTATTTTGAATTAACTGTATTTGGAACTATACTTACCTTTGTGTTCTTTTTGTTGTTGTTGCTTTTTTTTTTTTGGCATAACCAGGGATTGAACTCAGGCCCTTGCACTTGCCAGGGAAGCGCTTATTCTACTGAGCCACCTCCCCAGCCCCTCACACTTGCTTTCTAAAGTTAGTTTTAAGTGTTAAAAATAAAAATTAGATGATTATTCAGACAAAATAAATATAACTGACCATCAGTCATTAGGGAAATGTGTCTCAAATCAGAATGAGATAAAACTTTACACCTACAAGGATGGCTAGGCTCAAGGTGTCAGATTATAGTAAGCTTTGGAAAAGATGTGAAGAAATTGAAACTCTCATCAATTCCAACTGAGAACATAAAATGATGCAATTACTATGGAAAACAGCCAAGTCTTTCCTCAAAGGATTAAATAGTTGCTATAGGGTCCAGTAATTCCATTCTTAGATATAAACCTAAAAGAAGTGAAAATGTTATTTAATGCAAAACTTGTACACAAACATTCATAGCAGATCTATTCACAATGATTTAAATGTAAAAAATCTAAACGTCCCTTGATGGATAAATGGATAAACAAAATATGGTCTATTTGTACGATGGAATATTATTCAGCCATAAAATTAATGAAGTATAATTGATCCTCAGTCTCAAGAGATTAGTTTCAGAATTTCCTTTAGATAAAATCAGTGATTTTCAAGCCCCTTATAAAAAAGATGTGATATTTGTGCATAACTATACATATCGTCTGTATATATGAACCATCTCTACATTATTTATAATACCTAATACAATGTAAATGCCATGTAAATAATGGGTTATACTGCATTTTGGGGGAATAATGAGAAGAATGCAATTTTTCTCATATAAGGGAACCCTCTAGATACAGAAAATAGATTAGTGAATGCCAGAGGCTGGAAAGAAGCACTTACAGAGGGGCAACTGGTGGAGAAATGGTGGGTTGTTTTGACTCTCTCAGACTTTATTCTGCTCCAGTCATTCTGTCTTCTTCCTTACACTTTAATCCTTTAGATTCATTGCCACTGTACAAATAAGGAAGAATCATGTCTGTTAGATACTGAAACAAACAAAAAAAAGACACTGAAACAGAAAAACATTCAAACAGAAGTGAAGAGGTGGGAACATTGAGGTAGGAGCAATGCTGAAAGGTAGACCAGGAAAACCAGGCTCAGTCACAACCAATATTCACGCTAAAAAGAAGGTGGGAATTGTTGGGAGTAAGTCAGTCTGTCTGTCTGTCTGTCTGTCTGTCTGTCTGTCTCTCTCTCTCTCTCTCTCTCTCTCTCTCTCTCTCTTTCTCTCTCTCTCTCCCCAGTGTCAGCTAGTAGGTTCTTGGGTTAATGGAAGAAAATTAGATGGAAATACGCCTCCTCATACCTGGGATAAAGGAAGAGAAATTAGGGTCAGAAATCACAACAGAATAGAGGGTTGAGGAGATGGAGATGAGTTTGTCTCATTATACAATGCAAAATACACTTCTTGAGGTAGCATCCACTTTCAATTTCCTTGCATAGCAAAATTACTTTCATGCCTCAGGGCTAAGCCCTAGAAGATCCTTTTGAAGGTCAAGCAGTAGCAGGATGAATACTAAGATGGCTAGAAGTTAGAAACCCACCAGTCCAAGTGTCCAAATACGGGATTCCATGATGAGAGATGCAAGGATGCCTGCCTGGGGGCTTAAAATAGATCATATGCTGCAGAAGGAAGTCAGCCTTAATGCTGGACTCAAGCTCTTTCATATGACAAATGACTTCAACCAGGTGAATGTTGACCTTGTTCAACCTGTTGCTAATAAAGTAGTCTTGTCCATGACTCTTTAATGCTTTTGAAAAGTATGGTTTCTTGTTTTCTCCATGATCTGGGCAATGCTTGCATCCTTTTCCCCAAGTGGACAGAATGGATGAAGAACAGTCATTTCATGCATACCTGCCATGATTTCTGTTTACATATTGAGGAGGCTATCTCTTTTGTGTTGTTCCCAGAGGTCATATTTGTTGGTGATGTGGTTGAGAAGGGCTCTGGCCTATATAACACTTCATCCCATCGATTTCCACCATGGTTACCAACTCAAACATCAAATCCCCATCTCTACTCCAGCTGAGGCCAAGAGCCAATGGATGGACTTCATTTGTGCTCTGTGAAATAAAGTAGTGAAGAGCAGGTTTTCCAACCATGACACCAGTGTCCTGGTTTCTTGTGTTACAGACTGTTCCTTCTTAGTTCCTTGGGTTTCTTTTGGAGGCAAGAAAAATGCTCTAAAATTAACTGGGGTGTTTTCTGCATATACCTGTAATTATACTAAAAGCCACGGAATTGTTCAGTTTAAGTAGGGAAATTGTGTAGCATGTGAACTTAACAGATCTATAAATCTGCTTTTTAAAACAAAAAGTAGTTAAGGCAATAATAAAGAATTAAACATTGGGGTCGGCCAAATAGCTCAGCTGATTAAAGCACCTGCAAGCAGGTGCAGGGGCTGGTTAGATCCCCAGGCCTGCTGTGCCGGCCTGCTCCCAGGGCGCACTGAGAGGGCAACTGAGACTAGATGTGGTGGCTGGCGCCTATAATCCCAGCTCTCCAGAGGCTGTAAACAGGTCCTGAACACCCTGTAGAGCCTTTCCTAAAATACAAAAAAAAAAAAAAAAAAATTGAAAATACTGTGAAAAAAAAAGATTAAAAACAGGCAATTCCCAGAAGAGAAAATGCAAACTGCCAATGCAAAAGGCATGGTGTTGACTTCAAGTGTTCTGTGAAATCAAGCAATAACTTTTTAAAACTACATTAGATTGGCAAGAATTACAAAACAATAAAACACATGGTTATGAAATAATGCAGAAAAATCATATTTTCTTGCATTGTTGGCTAGAATTTAAATTGCTAAATATTTTTAGGATGTATGATGCTCATGTACACTAAATTTAAAATACTTCTGGGCTGGTGAGATAGCTCAGTGGTCTAAGCACCTGCCTTGTAAGCTCAAGGACCAGAGTTCCAGCCTCGGTACTACATGCCATTCTTGCCCATGCCTATAATTCCAGTGCTGGGGGGATTGAGATAGAAGGACCACTGAGAGTCTGAACTACTAGGAAAGCCCTGTATCCAGTAAATAAATACAACTTAAAATACTCCTAGTGTTTGACCTCGCTGCCTTAAGACACTAGCTTGCAGAAATAAGAGTTTGGGGCTGGGGAGATGGGTCGGTCGAATATGTGCTTCCCTGGCAAGCACAAGGGCCTGAGTTCAATTCCCGGTTCCACCAAAAAAAGAAAAAAAAAGTTTGAATAGTTGTACTTAAAAGACTCTTTTTTGAATCATGACAAAAGAAAAATGAGTAGGAAATAGTTATCTATGATGTTTTTCTAATTGTAAAAGGCAGGTCTCAGAATAAGGGTACAGTTTGATCTAACATTTAAAAAAAACAAGTTTATGTGATTATGAAAACACTGGAGAAATCCGTAGGTATGGACTTTTGTTTACATTTCCAGTGTTTCACTCCTTTCAATGAAAAGAAATTAAATCTTTACTTTGAATAACAAGTAAATTTTAAATTGAGAGCCTATGAATTAATTAGAAAGGAGGGGACCGCGCTCTTCTTGCGTCAGTTTTTGTGTGCGCTCCTTTTCTAAACAGTGCGGCAGCCCCAGAGTCGCGTCTACGGGGGGAATTACAGTAGTAACCCGGTAGTCGTGATGAGTCAGAGTGCGTGGTGCTGATGCTGCTGCCATTTCATCACCTTTGCAAGCGCAGCATCCATCCCTCCACTCTCCCAGCGCCTGGGCCTACCTCCCTTTGGGCTCCCAAGCCAGCGATGTGCTCCCAGCCGAGCTAAATCGGAACCAAACAGCGCTGTCCGAGGCCTTGGCGGGGCGCCCGCTCCCGCTGCCCCCGTCCCGGGCCTAGGAGACCTGCCAAGCCGCGGCCATGGAGGCCATCTGGCTCTACCAGTTCCGGCTCATTGTCATTGGGGATTCCACAGTGGGCAAGTCCTGCCTCATCCGCCGCTTCACCGAAGGCCGCTTTGCCCAGGTTTCGGACCCCACCGTGGGGGTGGATTTTTTCTCCCGCTTGGTGGAGATCGAGCCAGGAAAACGCATCAAGCTTCAGATCTGGGATACTGCAGGCCAAGAGAGGTTCAGGTGGGATCGCAGCCCGGGCCCGCGAGCAGTGGGAGGGTCTTCGGAGCTTGCACAGCCTCTGGGGAGAGAGGACTTTCTGGTTCTAGTCGCGGTACAAGGGTCTGGAGGGGTTCTACTCAAGCCCACCTTGGGCTGGCTGGGAGTTCAGTGCAGCAGAAGAGCCCTGGCAGGAAAGGCTGGTCAATAACACATCTTGCTTGCACGCAACTCCCTCAGCCTGCCACTGATAGCTAATAAACTAGCTTGAATTGATCACTAGAATCCATCAATCTAAGGCCTTATGTTCTATACCTTCAAAAATGTTCCCAAGTCATCCTAATGTAACTGACACCTACAGATACTATAGACAAGCTACATGTATATTCTTTTATTTCTATATCTCTGTGTGTATATGTATGTGTCTCTGTGTGTGTGTGTGTGTGTGTGTGTGTGTGTGTGTGTGTGCGTGCGCACACACTCTTTCTTGCAATCACAATCCATTCACTGGCCACCTACTATGCACAAAACTCCAGAGTTGTTTCTTGTGAAGTGTGAAGAGACTCACATGTAATCAAAACACAGCCCCTTCCCTCTTGTAACTCTGTGCTAGAATACCAGGGGGAATAATCAGCAATTACAGGAGTGTCTTGTTTTTATTTGTATACTAGTCCCTACTGTAACACTTGGCACATAATGAATGATCAATGAATATAGTTAAATTTCCTCTCACAACCCTTTGCTTTTCCTTTGTAGGATATATTACTTGTAATTACGTGTGGATACAGGTGAGGGAAGTAGAAGATGAGACCCAAGTAAAGACAAGATATGCCCAGGGATAAGAGACAGCATGTATAAAGACAGAAGGGAGAAAAAACAGTGTATACAGAAAACTTTGCAGAGAACAATTTGAACTAAAGTCAGGCAGTGCAGCAGGCAACAGATCCAAAAGACTCACTAGCCCATGTTTATAATCATTTATTTATCTGTTGAACACTAATTGAGTGTAGAAGGTATTGGTTAGGTAACTGAAGAGAAGTAAAGAGAAAATTACAAACTCATCTCTAACTTCTCACTTCTAAACACTGGCAAATATCCTTGTACAGATTCACTTTGAATGTGTGATTGCATTTCTCATAGTGAAGATATCTTGTATGTGTCTGTTGGAATGTCCATATGAACAGTCTGTTTATATTCACTGCTCTTTATTTACTGGGCAATACTTATTTGTAAGACTTCCTTATAGACTATTAGCCCATTTCTGTCATGCATGTTGTAAGGTTATTTCCCCAGTTTGTCATTTACCTCTGCCTTTTTTTTAGTTTAGGGTAGATATTAAGTTTTGTGTAGCTTTAGGTTGTACTTAGAAAAGGCTTTGTAATTTACATTAACTACTCACAAGCCACTCATATAATAACACAGTTTTAGAGTTTTGACATGCTTCTACAGCTTGCTTACTGATTTCTTGAATCAAGCTTTAACAAATTAGAACTCTTGTTTATGTCTAATTTTCAAGTATACATACCATTATTCAAGAATCTTTGGTCAGAGGGAATTAGAAATGTTTCCAGTCTCTGGGACAAGTTTACCTAGTTCTGGAGACTTGAACTCATTTGTAATGTTTGTTCTTACCATAATCTAGATTGGATTGTAATTCCATGGACAATTTTTATTCTGTTAACATGAGGCATTTTCCCTAAGCTTTAAGCTATTGAGTCCTTCACTGTTTACCTTCTTCATGCAAAAACATAAAACCAAAAATAGGCATACATCAACAATCACAGTAATCTAAAGCAATTGCTTGTAGTTGTACACCCTCTAAGAAGCTCATGCACTCTAAACAAAAGGACCATAATATATTTTATGAGGCTTATTAAATGAAGAAGTCAAAGTATGTGAGATTTCTTTATAAGCAGTACAGCAAAGCCGGCTATGGTGGCCCAAGCTTGTAATCCCAGCACTGGGGAGGCTGAGGCAGGAGAATCACCATGAGTTTGAGACCTCCCTGGGCTACATAGCAAGTTCAAGGCTAGCCTGGGCTACCTAGAGAGTTCTGTCTCAAAAAAACAGAAACACAACAAATGTATAAGGGTTAGATACTCTATTTACATTGTAATGAGTCCTCTAATTATGTTTTCAATAAACTGTAATTCTAAGGGGAAGACTTGACTAGGTCATTTTTCTCAGCTAATCCTGACTCAGCCTCTCTGAAACTTGTCAACTAGTAGTGCATCGAGAGGCACTTTGCTCCTGAACCCTTCACCATTCCCCTTTTTTTCCATTCCCAAATGGCCTGAAGAATAAAAAACAAAATTATGTTTCTCCTCATAGTAGATATTGAGGACCTGTTAGATGATGATAATAATAATAATTACTATCATTGCCTAATTATTCCATTATTGTTGGAATAACAAGAGACATAAATAAGAATGGATATAATACAAGATATAATTTAACCCTCATGATTCATTTTTAGTCTTAAAAAATCCTGTTTCAATTACTAGCATTTGTAATGACCACTCATTGACACAGAACACTTTAGCACTAGTCTCATTTTGCCTTATAAAAACCCTGTGACTTAGGGAACTTATTACGGAGAAGGCAAAGACTTTGTCAGTTATTCAGATTTGGGAATAGGAAAATCAGGAAGGCAGGAGACAGAACTCAATCATCTGTCAAGGTCATTTTCCAATGTTTAAATCAAAGGAAAATGCCAGATGTTCCATGAGCACTGAATTCTAGGAAATGCCATCTCAAAAATTTTACCCCACTGCAAACACGTATAATTAATGAATGACATTTGTACTCTTGTTTAAACAAAGAAAGGGACTTTTACTAAAGGACTGTCATTAACCAAGAACACTAGGGTACACTGAGTTCATTGGAGTGAAGGAGTTTGAGCACAACCTTTATTCTTTACTTCTTTCTTGTGTTTTAGATCCATCACTCGCGCCTACTACAGGAACTCAGTAGGTGGTCTTCTCTTATTTGACATTACCAACCGCAGGTCCTTCCAGAATGTCCATGAGTGGTTAGAAGAGACCAAAGTACACGTTCAGCCCTACCAAATTGTATTTGTTCTGGTGGGTCACAAGTGTGACCTGGATACACAGAGGCAAGTGACTCGCCACGAGGCCGAGAAACTGGCTGCTGCATACGGCATGAAGTACATTGAGACGTCAGCCCGAGATGCCATTAATGTGGAGAAAGCCTTCACAGACCTGACCAGAGACATATATGAGCTGGTTAAAAGGGGGGAAATTACAATCCAAGAGGGCTGGGAAGGGGTGAAGAGTGGATTTGTACCCAATGTGGTTCACTCTTCAGAAGAGGTTGTCAAGTCAGAGAGGAGATGTCTGTGCTAGTCAGCCCTTTTATTTCCAAAATATGTTCTCCCACATGAACTTAAAAGCGATCCAAACAAATAGAATCCTTATGTGACTGAAGAGAACTCAACCTCTGGATACCAAGCAAGCCTCCTTTGGGGCTGGGGGGCTTGTACAGGCTTGTGTGGGGATGAATGGGAAGCCTGGGGGCTGGGGCCAAGGGACTGAATTGCTGACATGCGCTGGGCCATGCACTGTTTTGTGACACATGCTTGGCAGTGGCTGTTCCATGTGCCCTTCGTGGACATGTTAAGGGCCGGGGGCTTGGGAAGCTAGGTCCCAGGAAAACGTACCTACACACAGGACAATTGTTCCTTGGTATTTTGGCTTATTCATAAGTCACGACCCTAAATATGTAAAGGGAAATAGCTTATTGGGAACTTAACTAAGAAAGAGTATGAGATCTACTTATTCAATGAGAGTATCCTATTCCAAACTTGTGTTAGGTTTGATTTAAAAATACCAATTTGCTTCTAACAATTCACCTGTAAAACAAGGGGCATGGACCAGCAATTTGGTAAGGCCCTCTCAAGGCTTGGTGTTCTAGTAAAAAGATGTGAATAGGAAAAGGGAGGTAACTTATGCACTATTATTATGACATTTGAGAAGATACATACCCTTGTGCTAGAGTTACCATCTGTGTCAAATCAATTGTCCCATGTAAATGACCACATAAATAGCACAGGGAAACACTGAAACCTGAACACCTACCATAACTAGAGTTTCACTGCTTTGGCAATCGCAAACTCAAAGTTAGCGACCTGCCTGCTTCTTCAGGCACATTACACAAGCAACACAGGAATTGCCTCTCACAGGAGCCCTGAGGCAAACCCTTTCATCAAAACTGTTGGGAGCACTAGCTCAACAGGAGGCATTGTTAACCCTTACAGACATGTTAAGGTCACTCTAGTTATTTGATCACTGCAGCAGGCCTGTGAGTTGTTTCCCCACATTTTACAGAATAGTAAACTTAGTGCAAGGACACTACTTTTTCAAGGTCAAGAACTCTTGATTCCTAGTTCCTTTTACTGAATCATTATTCTGTTAGATGAATGAATAATTACTGTTTTGTTTACTTTGGAAAACATATGACTATAAATAAATGTTCTAGGTTAGAATATCATTTCCCTATTTATTACGACTCAGCTATAATCTTGAGGGAAACTGGGAATAAATCAAAGGAAAAGCCCATTCAGGTATTTTTGGCAAGAGGGCTTTAAATAAATGATTAATCACACAACTGAAAACACACTAGAATTGTGTGAGCTATAAGTGTTCTTACCACTGAAATACAATGGACATGTCATTGAAAGGAACCGTACACAACAATGGGGCCTGGAATGGGTATAAAATACTCATCCCTCAATGATCTGGGTCACCTGTCTGCCATTTACCTACACTGGGCTCCTATCTACCCTAGAGAGTCAGCTCTTAATTCTCAGGAGAACAGACAGCTAAATGCATCAGCAAATTGGAACGGCTTGAAAGTTGCATTACCTTCTTGAAGAGAGGCGATGCTTTAATTTACTTTTGGGATTGTAGCCAGTTCAGCTAGGCAAAAGCCATACTTTTCACAGTAAGAAAACTATTCTGATTAGGGTCAGATTTCTCATATCCATTGTGGTAAGAAAGCCTAAGAATCGCAAATTGCTTTTTGAGATATCATATTGAACTTCAGTATGAATGTGACTGAATCTGAAAGTTTGGGAATTTGCTTCAGCCAGAATAACGAAGCCAAACAATGAGAATTTTGAAAGACCATTCTGCCACCTGTGCCCCAACTTGGACGTGCACCATGGACCAATTCACAGCATCAACTACAAGTGAACTGATATTTTCTCTATATTCATTTCACATGACCTGGTTTGGGTGGAGTCCTTAAATTGCTAGCTTCCCTGTTGTAGAGGCAAATAAAAGTTGGTTAATTGGGTCAACACAAATGTCAATTACTACAATTAATTATATTTAGAAGATTCTGAGAGCAAGCCTACCCAGTGGATAAATGAGTTATCCAGTTGACTGGATACTTGTTAGTTCCAAAATAAGATAGAAACAGAACTTCTCTACAATTTTCTTGACTGAAATACATTATATGTATACTTTCCCATTTATGACATTTAAAAAGCAGGTTCTAAATAGCATAGATCCCAGCAGAGGTGGCTGAATTTAATTGCTTAAATAAGTTCTAGAAACTTAAAAAAAATTAGTAGAATTCAGTGCTGTTGTCACTGCAGCAAGTGGGTTTTAGAAAACAAGTGTGAAGAAAATCAGGTGTTACTATAATACTAACGATAAAGCTTTAGAAGCTATTTTACTACATAGGTAAAGAAAAGATTAACTTGTAACAAAGAACACAACTGCATGTTGGAGTAGACTGTCTTATATTCCAGAATAAAATGTATTGTATACTTTTTCTCACTTTGTTGTGCACTGTAATGAAATGTGAAAAAAAATCTTTATTTAGCTGTATGTGAATGAAAATATGCCTGTATTTAGTAAAATGGTTGATTATGTGATTGTGAGATTCCAAGTGTGTGTTGTAGCTATTTCCAGAATTTTTCACTTCAGTGTAGCAACCATTATCAAGGATATCAATAAGCTATGATGTATGTTTTGCACAACAGTATTCATCACTAGCGCAAAGCCAGAAAGAGAACATTTTTGAAAGTTCTATGACCATCACATCAAAAGACATAGAAACCTCACTACTTCATGTTCAGCACATATCCCTGTGGGAAAAGTTGGTTCTGTCAAGCCTAAATCTTTATCATTGCAATTTCTAATCAAATGCCTTGATTCTCTCACCAGGTAGTTGCTTATACCCACTGACTTCCTGGAAAGTCTTTTTCTCCAGTTTAAATTGCTCAGTCCTACTATGTTGCGCTTTTCATATCAGTATCATTTGGTGTGGGAGGGCTGAGATTGGAACACAATCATTTAGCACAGTTCCCAGGATGAACAGTACACATGCAATGGAGGATAGAGAAGGGAAAGCCATTTGATTCTGAGTCTGGGCATAGTTAAGCAAGTTCTGCATAGTTTATTCACTTATAACCATGAGCAAATAAAGGGAAGGAAGAAGAAAGTACAATGTCGCAGCATCTGATATACTTTAATCACTTCTTAGAACACCCCCCAGGGATTGATCATTGTTTTCTTCATTTATATTAATTTGGTGACCTCATTGGCTTTAAATACCATCTATAAGCCGATAAAAGTTCTGAATACATAAATTCAGCTTGTCTCTTCCATGGACTACTGGCCTTTGTAACTCACTGCCTACCTGACATCTCCATTTGGATGTTTCTTAGATGCTACAAATTTAACATGTCATAAATTGGGCCCCTAATTGTCCTCTCCACTCTGATTATTCCATAGCTTTTCTCTTTTCAGTAAATGGTAACTTTGTCTTGCTATATATTCCTGCAAATCCTTGGATTCATGCATCCTTGACTCTTCTTTCATCTAATGAAATCAATCTACATCTGATCTGGAAATTATGCTAGCTTTTGCCTTGAAAATCTAACCAGAACCTGACACCTTTTCAACATTTTCACTGCTCACACACTACTGTTGGCCACTATCACCTGTTTCCTGACTTACTGTGATACCTGTTCTCCCTGCAGTTTCTCTTCTCCCACTCTCACTGTTGCTCTCCTTAATGTGTTCCCCACACAGCAGCCAGAGGGAGCCTGGTAAAACATTAGTTATAAACAAGCATCTACTCATAATTGTCCAATCATTTTCCATTTCACTGTTTAAAGCACAAAGTCCTTGCAATGACCTGCAGAACCCTTAAAAATTCCATTTCTACTCTGTCACTCTTCCCTTCTTACTGCTGACCCCTTGTTCATTTTACTCCAGCTACAGCTTTTTGTTCTTCAAATACACCAAGCATACTCACCTCAGGGCCTTTAGGGGCCAGGAAGTCATTTGCCAGCATGCTGTTAGTAGTATAATGTCTGCCTTCACCAAGCCTCTCAGGAAACAGGGTCAGTTATGTCAGAGGACTGTTTCAGTTATCCATCCTCTCCTCTATAATCGTACCCATGCCCATAACTTCAGTCACTGTGTTTACATTGCTCACTCTCAAGTAAAGGCCTTCAATCCACTCCTCTTTGTTTTATACTATTACAGCCAACTTGCCAAATACACACAGTCACAAATTCCTCAAACTGAAATATCCAATAGTAAAACTCAATATCCATAAAGATTTTCTCTATCCATCCTCATCTCTCATCTTTTCCTCTCTTACACCATCTATACCCTTGCCCAACACAGAAACTTAAAAATTACCCTTAATTCCTCACTTCCCTTCACCTGTCATGTCTAATTCATCAAGAACTACTAATCTGTATGTAAAATATATCTGTCTACCGTCTCCCCCATTTCCATTGCTATCATCTTTGTCCAAGCCACTATCACCTCTTACCCAGGCTACTGTGACAGCTTACTATTTCATCTCTTTCTGCTCTTGTTTACACACTTGGGATATATTCCCAACATAACAGCCAGAGTGATCTTTTCACAACATGCTGTACCAAGTCATTGCCCTGCTTAAAATCTACTAAGAGTTTCTCATCACATGTGGAACAAAAGCCAAATGGCTCTGCATGATTTGGCCTCTCCTCTGAGTTCACCTTATTCACTAGTATTTCTCCAGGATATAACATGAATATATGCTAGAATAAACAGTAATTGTATGATTTTTTTTGTTCTACTTAAATCCACCGACCTCGACTCTTCCCTTCAGTAAAACCTACATATAGCTGTGTCCTAAAGCACTACTAAATTTTATATAGCCTCTGAAATCCTCTAATTACAAGCTCCAGTTGTCTATTGTCTCCCATGAATCATGATTTAAATTTCTTCACAACCTTCAGGCAATTAACTATTGCCCACTGCATCTATCAATGTACCCTTCACTTCATTATTCTCCTTCACTCTCCTAGCTTTTGTCATCAATAGCATTCACCCATCAATTCCTAAAGAAAATGATTAAAATTTGGTGTCTTTCTCGGTTTTTAAATTTCATTTTTCAAAAAGTTATTTTACAAAGAAAGGGCAGTATATTTTGGAGTAAGACAGACACAGGTTCAAATCCTGACTCCACCAGTAACTATATGTGTGATTTAATACTCACGGAGTCTTAAGTTAATCTACTCATATAACTGGATAAAAATAGTGCATTCAGGAGCTGAGACAAGAGGATCATTGTGAGTTCAAGACCAGCCAGGGCCACAAAGTAAGCTCAAGACCAGCTTGAGTCACATAGTGAGACCCTGTCTCAAAAAGACAAAAAATGAAATAGTAGTTAACTCATAAAGTTGTTGAAAATTAACTTATACAATCCATATAAAGCTATTTGTTAAACGTCACATAATACTCAGAAAATGTTAGGTATTACATGTTTGCACCTAAATGAACATTTTTCATAAATGTAATCATGCAACCCATACTGTTATTACTTTTTCACATACAGTAGATTTTCTATAAATACATACGGTTAGGGGCTATGTTCATCTTTGCTTATTACTGTAAAACTCTAATCAGTCAGTACCTGTACACATTTGTAGAATGTGATCATACTACAAAGAAAGAGATTGAAGAAAAATGGATTCTTGCTATCATTTAACCACAAGTTTAACTACACTGGCACCACCTTCCTTATATTAAAACATACATAAATAATAACAAATTTATAATTTATAATAATCCCTTTTCAATTTATACCACTTTTCCAAGTCTCCTGATACAGTAACATTTCACTGTATGAACATATATTAATCAATCCTCATTAGATTGTAATTATTTGCTGCTATAAACTTCTTTATCAGGCTGCGAGGAGATCTTGGTGGTCTCAGTGCCTGCCTGGCAAGCACAAGGACCTGGGTTTGATCCCTGGTACCTCATTCATGTGAGCCCTAGAACCCTGGGCGCACTGTGCCAGCCACCAGAACTGGGCATGGTGTGGTGCACGCTGATAATCCCAGTGCTGAGGAAGCGGAGACAGGAGGGTCACTACAAATCCAAGGTGTGTAGCAAGACCCTGTATCAAATAAATATTGAAAGATTTTTTAAAAATACAGTTTGGATTGCTCTTCAGAAACAAGTTATTAAATGTCTGTGGATAGTATATAACATTTACACTAGGCATGATTATGACATTTTTAAATCCTTGAAAAAGCAAAAAAGTAAATAATATGCCAAAAATTTTAAATGTACATATCTTTGTTTTCTGTTGCCTGCAGCCAAAAGTAGTCCTAAGGGGTGCTTGATTTTTTTTTTTTTTTTTTTTTTTTTTTTTTTTTTTTTTTGCGGTACCGGGGATTTGAACTCAGGCCCTTGTACTTGGCAGGCAAACGCTTATTCTACTGAGCCATCTCCCTAACCCTTGACTTTTTCTTATAATCAGTAAGATTTCCCTGTATATACAGAAATTAGTTCTTCATCCATCACATATGTAACAATTTTTTCAGGTCTTTCTGATATTTTAAACTTTCTGTTTGGCAATATAGAAGTATCTAATATCTAGTGATCAAACATATTATCTATAAGAAATTGGAAACAATCTTTAAATGGTGGACATAGAACGAGAAAGACAATTTTCATTGCATAAGATTTTCTACCTTTTAATTTTTGTACTATGTAACCTATGCTATCATTCTTGTATGGTATGTTGTCTTAATGTTTTGTGTCAATAACATTAAGATGTAAATAGGCCTTTTCTGTCCAAAACCTAGAAAACCATTTTTCTATAATTTCCTGTAATGGATTTGGGGTTCACTAAGGATTATGTATAAGATATGGAGATGAACAAAACTATTTTTCCAAGTGACTAGCTATTTGACTAAGCACCATTTGAAAATATTCCTTTCTTTCATGATTGGCAGTTCTACCCTTCTGAAATATAAAAATTTTATATATGTCCAAGTTGTTTAAATTTACTAGTCTTTCTATTTCTGCTCTAATACTATATTCTTTTAGTTACAGTCACTTAGCAGTATGTTTTTATCTTTTCTCTCTTTAAATTGTCTTTGCTATTTTCATGCAGTATATTAGAATGTGAGAATAAATGTGTCAAGTTTCTCCTGAGGTAGGGCTAGATGTTGATAGAAACTGCATTAGTTTGTTGACAATGGCATGAAGCAGGAACATGCATCTTTACAATAATTATATAAGAATTTGTCATTGCATTATTTAATCCTTTTGTCCACCAGTAACTTAAGTTTTTCTTAGTTTAGCCATTTTCTATTTATTCCTATTTTATAACATTATTTGAATGGAATCTTTTTCTAACTGTACGTTTTAATTTCTCATTATCAACATGTACAAAAATCTTTGTATCTGCTTAAATCTTATAACCAGACATCTTACTAAATTTTATTACTTCAAATGATTTTTCAACTTATCTCTTTTGCTTTCCAGGTAGATAAATCACAATCTACAAATAATGATAATTTTTTTCTAATATTTATACTTCACTTTTTCTTGATTTATACTTATTACAACTTAAACTGTGAATAACAGCAGTGATGGTGGGTACTGTTGTCTTTTTCCTGCTTTCCAACACTGCAATCTTATTTTTATTAGGCTATACAATTTTTCACTATGTCAATACTTACCAAGTGCTTTTAAAAAGAAGATATTTGAATTTTTTCAATATCTTTGTATCCCTTAAGAAAATCATTTTCTTCCCTTTAACCTATTAATGCAATTAATTATATTAGAAAATATATGTTTAAACATATTTTACCACATTCTTAGAATGTCTTTGTTCATGGTATATTTAAAAATACTGCTTGACCTTATTTACTAATTATTTATAATCCTTGCACTTATATTCACGTTTGAGATTCACTGATAACAGTAGTTCCACAAATGTATTCCATGGGGATTAAGAAGAATCTAGGGTTGAGAGACATCTACAAATTTAGAAATTGTGGATTAATAAAGACAAAATAGTTATTCTGTAGGACTATACTATTATATATTGGAGCTTTTCATTGGGGGGCAATTTCATACAGCATCTCAATTTATATATCAAAATAACCTATATTTCCTGTACAGTGATAAATACATTGGAAATTATTGATGGTTTGACATCATGGTTACACTGGCCATGTAAGATCATGGTCTATTTTTTTAAGGTTTGATAGAATTCACTGAGCTTTCAATTCAAGATTCTTTTCTTTTGTTCTTTCATGAAAAAGGGTAAAATTTTGACAATCCTTTGAATTTATGTCATGTTTGCAAGTAGTTTCTGTTCTCAACAATACAATATCAACTATTTTGTTGTTCACATTATGTCCACTGCCCTTCTCTGGAGGATTATATTTCACTCCCATAGCTTGGCTGAGTGACTGAAAATGTTCCATTTGGAGGCTTTTCTATCAGCTTGTATAGAAGCTGGATTCAAAAGTATAGTCAACATGGAGCATAGCTACCCTTGACCTGCAGTAGACATGTGGCCACCAGGATTGGCAGTGACTACCAGATCATGTAGCCTACATTACATGAGTAAATTTTGGTAACATGCTTTCCTTGAAAACTACGTATTTTTTGTAATTTTAAAATGTACTGGCATACAGTTGCAGTTGGTATAATTTTATCAGGAGATAGAAACCTTTTACTCGCTTTTCACATTATGAATTTTTCTATTATTCAAAATTGCTACAGGTTTATCTCTTTTATCTATATTTTCAAAATATAAACTCTAAGGGCCAGGCAAGGCATTGCACACCTGTAATCCCAGCACTCAGAAGGCTGAGGCAGGAGGATCTCTGCAAGTTTGAGACCAACCTGGGCTACAAAGTGAGCTTAAGCTCACTTTGAGCTGCAAAGGGAGACCGTGTCTCAAAAAGACAAAAAAAAATATATATATACTTAGTTTTATCAATTTTCTGCATTATACTTTATACTATATTAAGTATATATTATTTCCCTGGTTTTTCATATACCAAGTAAATTTTCACTGTACCTTAAAAATTTTATATTAGTAGTCACATTATGAAATTATGTGTCTCATTTAAATGCACCAGAGAATCTTGATATTTTGGTTTTAGTAGGCAATCAGCCTGGACAAGGTCAGTTCACACATTGGAACCTGTTCTCGGTGAGCAAGGCTCCAATACCAATTCATCTTCGAAAGCTTTTCTGTGTTCATGGACCACCCAGCAGCCAGTTTTGAAATTGGGCAGTGCTCTAGCCTTTTGTTCAATTCTTAATCTAGGAATACATTCAAGCAGGTGGAATTAAGAGTGGAACATGGGAGTTTGTAATCAATGTTACAGGGTGGCTTTCCATCATTCTTCCTGCTACATGTACTTTCTATTTCTGTAGGACTTCCCTTTTGAGGACCCTGGGAAGTAGTCTTGGGACTTTAATTACCCTGTTACATGTCACAACATCAGGGACCATATGAATGAAATACTTGAAGGAAAAAAATGGCAAACTCAAAGAAGGCTCAGTGGTACCTCAAATTGTGCTCTCTCCTGATGGCCTTCTAGTACTCATTTCAGTATCCTCAAGCAGCTATTCAAATAGCTGTTCCATGTATTATGCCTTTATTTTATATCTGTATTCAGTGGAGGAGACACGGTCAAGTTTTCATTATTTTTGACAAAGGTATTGACATAATTTAATGAGTAAACAACGATATTTTTAACAAATGGTGCTGAAAGGATTGGCATGCGTATGCAAATAAATTAATCTCAACATTTAAAAACTACTCATGTTTGTGATTTACATAATAAATATATTTGTCATGGGATACTGACACAAATGTATGTGGAATCTGGATCATTTTATACCCCCTCCTCTTCAACTTTAACCTCATACCATATACAAAATTCTAGTAAAAATAAAACACTTAAATACGAGAGCTAAAACTAAAACTTCCAGAAGAAAACAAAAACTTAACGAGGACAAAAGCCCAAGACAGTTTTTAAAACTGATAAATACAACCTTACCTAAAATTAAAAACCTTTCATTCTTTCCAAATGACTGGAAAGTCAAGCAATGGGCCTAGACAAACTTTTTGCAATATTTGGTAGTCTTTGTATCTATAATGTATAAACAATTCTCAAAAGTCAGTAATACAAAGATAAACAGCCTAGTCACTACATGTGATATATATTAACTGGAAAACATGGTAGTCACTAAAAGTGTAATTTTCTTTCATAGCTTGAGGATTTATAATTATATAACCACAAAACGTGTGGGAATCAACCTAAGGAAATGAAAGACTACAATGAAAATTTTAGAACTCTGAAGAAAAAAACTGAAAAAGACATAAGATGGAAAGGCCCTCCCTGTTCGTGGATCAGCAGAACTAATACTGTCAAAATGGGCAATTATTAAAAAGGACCTTCAGATACAGTGCAATTTCCATCAAAAGTCCAGTGATATTCTTCACAAACCTAGAAAAAACAATCCTAAAATTCACTGGAAACACAAGAGACCTAGGAGCAAAAAGAGCAAGGCTGGAGGCATCACAATACCCAATTTCAAATTTTACTACAAAGCCATACTAAGAAAAATAGCATGGTACTGACATAAAACTGGACACATACATCAATGGAATAGAATACAGGACATAGAAACAAACCTTAGAACTATAGCCATTTGATTCTGGAGCCAAAAAATATACATTATATCTTTAACAAATGATGCTAGGAAAACTGGCTATCTGTAGAAGACCGAAACTAGATACCTATCCCTTGCCCTGTATAAAAATCTATTTAAAATAGATCTAAGATCTAGGAATAATATCTAATACTTCGAAACTGATAGGAGAAAAAACAGGGAAAATACTTGAATTCATAGGTACAGGCAAAGACTTGCTGAATATAGATCTGTAATAGCTCAAGAATTAGCAAGAATTGACAAATGAAAAAACTTCAAAAAGAGTGGAGAGATAGCCCACTGAATGGAAAAAAAAATCCTTGATAGCTATTCATTCAAGAGAGGATAATATTCTGTATAAGGAACTCAAAAAAAACTATCACCAAAAGAACATTAATCCAATCAATAACTAAAGAGACCTTCTCAAAAGAAATACAATGGCCAATAAGAAAAAAATGTTTGATACCTTCCGCTATCAGGGAAATATAAATCCAACTTACATTTAGACTGAACCTCATCCCAATCAAATGGCTGAATGAGTGAATAAATGAATGAGTGAATGAATGAGCGAATATATGCATGCACACACACACACACACACACACACACACACACACGCGCATACTGGTGAGGATGTGGAAGGAAAAGGAACCTTTATATACCATTCATGGGAATGTAAGCTAGTACAGTCACTATGGGAATCGGTACAGAAGCTCTTCAAAAAAACTAAAGCTACCATATAATCCAACTATATTCTTTGGTGTATAGCTGGCAAATATATATATATATATATATATCTTGAACTACTGCAGACCTCCATTCAGCAAGTGTTTTCCCTATGTTTTCATTTATCAGTGGGAATTAAAGTCAGCATAGTATACAGACACCTGCATACCCATGTTTATTATGGCATTATTTACGATAGCCAAGCAATGGAATCAGTCTAGGTGCCCATTGCTGATAGAAGAAAATGTGACATATATACATCATGAAGTATTATCAAGTCATAAAGGATGAAATTTTGTCATTTGTAGAAAAATGGATGAATCTGGAGACCATCATGTTAAGGGGAATAAGCTAGACACATAAAACCAAGCACTGCATGACTTTTCTCATATGGGAACACTAAAAAATGAAACGTTGAACTATAGAGAAGAGGAAAGGAATTGGGGAGAGGAAGGAAGGAGAAAGCGTGGTAGACAGTGTAGATCTGATTCAAATGATATATCCATGTATGGAAAGGTCAGTGAAATCCAATCATTTGTACAATTAATATTTATAATAAAGAATAAAAGTAAATACCAGATGCTACCAAATAAAATAGTAACAATTAAGTAAATAAAATAGCTATAATATGATATAGAAAGATACATACTTTGATATCAAAAACATAAAAATTGTGGAAACAGAAACAAAAGTTTAGAATTGTTTTACATAAATGTAAGTTATCACTTTATCATAGGCTATTATAACTACAAGGTATTTTCTGGAAGCCTTGTAATAACCACAAATTAAAACTCTGTATATGCATAAGATAAAAAGAAGGAAATTAAACCATATTACTAGGGAAAATTATTTAATCACAAAGGAAGACCAAAAAAAAGGAAGAAAGGAGCTATAAAACAATCAGAAAACAATTAACAAGATGGATGTGGTAAGTCATTACCTACCCAGTGATTACACTGACTAGACTGAGGAAGCAGTTTAGTAGTGAAACGCTTGCTTAGCATACATGAAGACCTGGTTTGATCTCCAGTACAACTAAATAAATAAATTCTTCCATCAGAGATATAGTGGCTGAATGGATTTTTTTTATGTATTTGGTACAGGGTCTCACTATGCAGCTCAGACTAGTAGTGATCCACCTGTTTTCAGTCTCCCCAGTGCTGGGATTACAGGCATGAGCCACCACACCTGGTCTCGGTGGCCAGCTCTGTGCACCCAGGGACAGGGCCGGCACAGCATGTGGTGTCAGGGATTGAACCCCAGTCCCTGCACTTGCCTAAGCAGGTGCTTAGCGTGCTAAGCAATTTTGTCGACCCTGGCTGAATGGATTTGAAAAGCAGCAGCTCAAGGGTACAGTGCTTGCCTAGAATATGCAAAGTTTATGGTTTACTCCCCACCACTGTAATAAAAATAATACTGTAATAATAACCAACTATATGTTATCTACAAGAGACTCATTTAAGTACTAAAATTGAAAGGATGGAAAAGGATATGCCATGCAAATGGAAATCATAATACCAATAGATAGATAAAACAGATTTTAAGTGAAAAACTATAAAGACAAAGGAGGTCATTGTGTGATGAAAAAGGGATTGATCATCAAAAAAATGCAACAATTATATATGTACCCAACATGAAGGACATAAATATATAAAGCAAATATCAACATATCTGAAGAGACTGTAATACAATAAAGTAGCAAGTTTTAATATCCCACTTTCAAACATAGGCTACACAGGTAAGAAACACTGGACTTCAGTTATTCTTTAAATCAAATTGAGAGCCAGGAGTATAGTCAGTGGTATGGTACCTGCCTGAGGTCTTAAATTCAATTCCCAGTTCCAAAAAACAAAAAAATCAAATAGATTCAAAACATATAACCATCTTAGCCAGGCATGGTGGTACAACCCCGTAATCCCAGCACTCAGGAGGCTAAGGCAGGAAGATCTCTGCAGGTTCAAGACCAGGTTGGACTACAAAGTGAGCTCAAGGCCAGCCTGAGCTGCGTAGTGAGATCCTGTCTCAACACATAAATAAACAAACAAAAATACACACATCCCATCAAACAAGAGAATACACATTCCTCTAAAGCCCACATGTAACATCCCCTAGGAGAGATCATTGGGCCACAAAGCAAGTGATATGAAGCACATTGAAATCATATAAAACACACTTTCTCAACACCATGGTATGAAATTAGAAATAAGTAGGAGGAAATTCACAAGTACATGCAAGTCAAAACAACTAATAAATCAAAGAAAAAAGTTAAATTTAAAAATACATTGAGATGAGCAAAAACACAAACACCATATGACAAAATTTACAGGATGTGGGAAAAATACTTTGAAGAGTTAAGTTTCATTCTTAAAAGCTATGGTACTGTGGTGCATGCCTATAATCCCAGCACTCTGGGATGATGCAAGAGCACTGAACATTTAAGCCCAGCGTGGGCAATTTAGCCACTTAGTGAGAAACAGCTCCTCCAGGAGTTGAGGATGTAGCTCAGTGTGAAAGTCGGCTGGTTCAATTCAATTCCATCAGCAACAAAAAAACAATTTTATAGCAATAAACAGCTAAATAAAAAAGAATTAACCATATAACCTAATATTATATCTCAAAGTAGAAAAACACACTAGTCCAAGTCAGTAAAAGGAAGTTAACAAAGATCAGTCAGAAATAAATGGAAGACACTAGAAAAACAACAGAAAAGACCAACAATACTAACATTTTTTTGAAAATAACAAAATCAAATATTTAATTGGAATGAATCAGAAAGAAACATACAACTGATACCACAGAAATACAAAGCATGATAAAAGACTGATGTGAACAATTATATATAAACTAGATAGCCTCCAAAAACTGGATAAATTCCTATAAGAAATAAGTCCTATACTCAGACTAACTCATGAGAACTAGAAAACCTGAACAGAGGCTGGGTGTTGTGGCGCAAGCCTGCGGTCCTGGCAACTCAAGAGGCTGAGGCAGAAAGATTGCTTGAGACCACAAGAATGAGGACAGCCTGGATAAGACTCTGGCTAAAACAAACAAACAAATGAGAGAGGGGAGGAGAAGAAGGAATAGGAAAACCTGAACAGATCATGAAGTAAAAGTAAGGAGAATGGACTAGTAATAAAACATCTCCCATCAAAGAAAAGTACATGCTGGTAATACCAGCACTCCAGAAGACTAAAGTAGAAGGATATGAGTTTGAGCCCAGCCTGGGCAATTCTTGAGATTAGGTGTGAAAATTTACAAAGGGAAGAAAGGAAAGTCTGTTGGGCTGGTGAGATGGCTCCGTGGTCTAAAGCACCTACTTAGAACAAGTTTAGCAAAGCACGGGGACAGCGGTTCAATCCCCCAGCACCACATGCCAGCCAGCCCCGCCCCCTGGTGG
>NW_004524949.1:699232-710568 GCF_000260255.1 Octodon degus | reverse complement strand
CTTAATGAATAGAATGATTTGTTCTAATGGTGTTTGTAAATAGGATCTCAAGTCCGCATCTTGTACAGCAATTAACCACTGGGAAGAATGTATGCAGTGTGTTGGTTATTGAAACTGTCCTGGCGATTTGATTTGGAACTGTGTCATTGCTATCTGTTTATCCATAAAATTATTTAAAAAAAGAATATTCTACAAAAAAAGGAAATGTAAGACATATTGAGAGGGAATTTAAAACAGTGTTTCTTCCTATTATGTGAATTTAAAATTACAAAAGAAAAACTGAAACAAAGAACTTTAGTATCACTCAGATTAATCTCTTAATTGCTTGCTTACTAGTACTGTTTCCAAAGTGATTTTATGTTGTTTCTATGTAATAAGGTCTTAGAACATGCTAGTAATGCACAGGTAAATAAATTTTGTAAATATGTGAAAAGACCCTTGTTAACTTCATTAAAATGGCTGTGGTCTGAATATTCATGTCATCCCCAAATTTAGTTGTTCAAATCCAAACCCCCAAGGTGATAGCAGTAGGACATAGGACCTTTGGGAAGTGAGCAGAGCCGTCATGAACAACATTTAGTGCCCATACAGAAAAGGCCCAAAGGAGTTCCTTAGTCCCTTCCACCATGTGAGGACACAGCAAAAAGGTGCTATGAATAACAACAAAACCCTCGTTATACTGTGAATTTATCAGCACCTTGATCTTAGGTTTCCCTACTTCTAGAACTATGAGAAATAAACAGCTGTTGTTTATAAGCCACCCTGTCAATGTTATTCTATTATAGCAGCCCAAACAGATTAAAACAAAAAGAATGGCCATGAAAAAGTGTCACATGCCACAGTTTCAATATCACTATTTTGCTTTAATAACACAAAATACAAGTACAAAACATTGTACAAGTATATTTTTTACTACACAGAGATGGAATAATACATTTGTGTTTTTACTCCAATCTGTACTACCCAGTATTTGCCACTGTACCAATGGCTTTCCACAGGGATTTTTTTCTTTTTGCTATTCCTATGCAGGTTTATCATGAATAAAAAGGCTCACAATTTTATTTAACCACTGCAGATTTACACTTATCTTAATATTATGTTAGAGAACTGTTAAGAAATATAAAATTCCTTAGCTAAGGGTTTCACACGTGTAGTACTACTTCACATTGGCCAAGATCTCCCTTATTCTGGCACTGGAAAGACACTGTGTAGAAGTGTTAGAAGTGTTGTAGCAGGAGCCCTCTTACTATGTAGGAAGGCAAATTAGCAGTTGCTGAAAGTTCAGGATATCGTAATAGTTATTGGTCAAGCAGTACCTCACAAAACCCCAATGACAGGAGACAACAGGAACAGAGGACTATAAAGTCCTACAAGTACTAAAAAAATAAGCTTACAAATACTGAAACTGTCTTTTCTACCT
The DNA here is from genome assembly GCF_000260255.1 of Octodon degus. Classification (NCBI taxonomy): domain Eukaryota; kingdom Metazoa; phylum Chordata; class Mammalia; order Rodentia; family Octodontidae; genus Octodon; species Octodon degus. Next base: position 709,148 of record NW_004524949.1, on the reverse strand, counting down.
TGAAAATGGTTTAACCACATAAGTCAATAAGAAGTAAAGTGTGCTAATGCCCAGCATTCAGCTTCTATAGCATACCTCACAGTTTTCCTCTGATTTCAGTTAGGAGTTGCTTTTATAACTGATGGAAAACAAAAGAGGAAAGCACTATTAATTTCACTTGGAATGTGAAAAAATACTGTTAATTTCATAAAGTATTTGAGACTAATTCTGTTTTTATAAATAAATAAAATGGTGGGGTTTTTAAAGTTTTAATCATTCTTGTTAAAAAAACACTCAAAGTTATGTCAATCTTGAAGGAAAAATGCTGGGGAATTTTAACATTACACGTTTGGAAAACTGAGTCACATTTTTAATTGCCAGCTAGTATTATTCTTTGCTCTTGGTAGAATCATCTTTATTTCTTCTTTTGACATCCCAATTATAAACTCTGGCCATATCTGCAAAAACTGTCAAAGAAAATATAAATGCAATTCTAAAGATAATATATGCAATGGCAAAGTGTCATGAATAAAAAATACAGAAACCACACAAATACAAACTGGTAATAACTAGCATTGTCAGCTACTTTGTTATATTGTTAAGAAAGAACTGGAATTAAATTCTACCAAAACTAAGTCAAAACCTCCAGTCAATATTCCTTCAGTGTATCTAGTCAAGTATGGTATTATATTTAATAAATATGTGACAGATACTCTCAACATTTTTTAAATCTATTTATTGACTTGGTACAGGGTCTCACTACACAGCTCAGACTTGCAGTGATACTCCTGTTTCAGCTTCCCCAGTAGTGGAATTACAGGTGTGCACCACCACGCTCAGTTTCAGGGCCAGCACAGCTCACCTGGGGTTCTAGGATCAGCATGGCATGTGGTACCGGGGATCAAACCCAGGTCATAGAGTTTGCCAGGCAGGCACTTAGATTGCCAAGCTATCTCCCTAGCCCTCCACATTATTTTTGAGACAGTTCTTGCTATGTTATCCAGGCTGCCCTAAAACTTGTGGGTTCAAGTGATCCTCCTGCCTCAGCTTCTCAAGTAACCGGGACTATAGGTGTGTGCCACCATGCCTGGCTCAACAGTTTTAAAGACAGTATCTTATCCATAAAATTTCAGATTACTCAACTCATATCCTGCCATGCAGTATTCACTATAATTAGTACAATTATCAATGACTTTATTCTTATTCTCCCTTTGCTTTAAGAAGCATTCATTCAGTTTGTTGAGCATCTACTGTGTTTCAGACTAGGCCTTAGGTAAGTAAGACAGCTAAGTCTTCCTCTCATGGAGCTTAGATTCCAGTAGATTGGCACATGTCTGTACACCATCCTAACCTTTCCAACACTAACAATAATGGTAGCATTTCTCTAAGCTTGTAGACTCTCTTTAGGTGATGTTCTTTTAGTTCCTAAAACTAAGTCACAATTTTTCTCTCATATTTTAACATTTTTCCAAAAATACCAGCCCTCCCAGGTCCCTATCACCTCACAGATAGATAACGGTCTCTTCATTACCAGTTAGATGATGATCCCTGCACTTGGCCTCAAACAGGCCTGGCTTCTTGCACTCAGGTACTAAGCACCTACCACATTTCTTCTATTTGCTGGAGAAGAAAGAAACTTTTAAATTGTTCCTATACTAAAGACCTCATGATTGGGCAAGGAAAACAAAAACTAAGTACAAAGTGCTAAATAAACAGAGAAAAACAACAAAACATCCTGAGGAGGTTAGAAAAAATGTAAGGAATGTTCAGATGTTTTACTGAGGTATGAAAAATAAATGAATACCCCCAGGTGAAGGAGGGGAAATCATTCCAGGCAGGAAGAACATGGTACAGAAAGGCAAAAGGCATGGTACACTATAAGGGTAAGGAGAAATATTGACTGTAGTTATCTGGAACTTACGGTGTAATGGGGATGAACCAGGGCAGGTAAAGGTTATGGCATGAGGCAAGTCTGCCAGGGACAATTGAGCAGCTATCTGTATAACTCACATATAATAATTAACTACTCAAATATTAAAAGTAGAAGATTAAAAATAATATAATTATTTAGTAACCTCATGATAGAGTTAGTGTGAAAAACATAGAAAACTACTGAGTACATGCTCTGGAGGGCTAGAACTCTTGGTAGTAAGAAGAGAGACATGTGAAGGATGACCACCAGATTTTTATACTAAGTGACTGAGAGCAACCAGAGAAAGAGAGAGCTCAGAGAACTGTTAAAGAGTTGGGTTTCAACATGCCTGTCTATCTTCTTGACCAGAACACCTCACTTTACCCTTTCTCTAGATGGCCTCTAAAAGCAGCCTAAGTTTCATCATCTCAACAAAGCCCTCCAGCTCACAATGGTCTTTCCAAACTTTAAATTGTGTTGGGGTTGTATATGATGTGTGCAGCTTTAACAGAGAAACACCTTGCAACTTGGTTTTCATCACACTGATTTCCATGCCATTACCACAGCTGCAAAAACACAAAAGATTCTTAATTAATGCTTGTAGGATTAAGCTATTTAACTGGCCATAAAGGTGTCTTCAGAAAACATGCAAAAGAAAAATATTTGCTCACCAACGTGAATTTCTATACTATCACTTTTCAAATTCATTAATCTATCTGTAAACTTATTAGACTCAAATACACTGCCAAATCTGTAGACTCATTAACCTAAACACATTCTATTAAAGCAATAAAATAATTTTTAAAATTTCTGCCTTCTCTTTCATTTTTTTAAAGAAAGGATACTGACTTCTGTTGTAGTAAATTGATCTCGAAGAAAGTCAAGGTCTTCCTCAAGAGAATCAAGGTTCTTCGTGGCAGTTGATAAATTCTTTTCCAACAAAGCCTGAGCTTCATCAATATCGTACTCAAGCATTACATTAGCCTGAAGAGAGAAAGTCATGACAATTACTCAACATTTACACAGTGCTTTATAAGTTACAGCAGGTGCCTTCAATTACTTGCCCTCAGCATAAATGCAGTCTACCACTTTATCTTTCCTGCTACAGAGGCAGACATGAGAAGTAGGGAGGAAGACTATAAGGTCTATAAAACCAAACCAAACCAAAAATACGTATGTACTACTTTGGCCTTTCTGAGCAAATCTGCTGATCCTCAGGTTAGAGAATATTTTACATACATTATATCATTTAATCCTCATTAAAAACCCTAGTACGGCAAAAGTTTGTTATTTAAAGTTAAGAGAATGGGGGCTTAGCATCATCAGGTTGTCTACACTCCCACAGCTTATAAATAAATGAAAGAATCAGACCAAAAACTGAGATTCAGGATAAAAACCAATATATTTAGATATGAGAATCCTATTTTTCTGATATATAGATTTAATGGAATCCCCATCAAAATACCAGTAGGATTCCTTACAGAAATAGAAAAAAACAGTCCTAATATTCATATGGAACGAGAAGAAACTCAGAATAGCAAAAGTAATACTGGGCATCTAGAGGAAAGCAGGGGGCAATGAAATCCTGGATCTCAAAGCTATATTACATAAGCCATAAAGATGAAAAGACCATGGTACTGGCAGAAAAACTGATAGACATCAATGGGACAGAACAGAGGATACAGAAATAGCCCCAGGCATGTTCAGCCATCCTACGGGCCAAAAACATACCCTATAACATGAGTGTTACTCATTCTTCTTTTAAGATAAAAGATGTTAATATATGAGAAGTTGGCTTTTCCAAACCAAAACCTCAGTATTCAAGTTTAATTGTAGTATGGGCACTTTATGATAAATAAGTGGGCTTGGGGTTGCAGTTTGGGCACTCATTTCTAAAAGGTTCACCATTACTGCCCTAAAAGAAAGATGATCATCTTTTTATCAAACAGGGCTGAGAAAACTGGCCAACCACACCAAGAAGAATGAATCTACTCAGCAGGCATAAAGGCCTACCTGGCAAGTGCAAGGTCCCTAGTTTGATTTCTGGTACCAAGTGGGGAAAAAATGAATCTATATCCACATCTCTCAACATAAATCAAAGTAGATCTATGACCTGGATATCAAAACAGAAACAATCAACTGGAAGATAAAATAGGTAAACTTACACATAGATAAGAACATTTTGAACGGATCCCTCACTGCACAAAAAATAACAGGAATCAACAAATGGGATTATATCAAATTAAAAAGCTGTTTCTGTTTAGCAAAGGAAAGAACCAAGAGTAAGGAGATAAACTACACATGGAAAAAATTTTGCAAGCTACTCCTAAGACAGAGGAATAAAATCTAGCATATATAAAGAACCCAAAACAATTATATCTCCCAAAATAGAAGACCCAATAAAAAATGGACAAGTAAGATGAACAGATATGTCTCAGATGAAGTAGTACAAATAGCCAATTAAATACATGAAAAAATGTTAAACATCTTGGGTCTTTAGAGGAATGAAAATTAAAACAACTATAAGATTCCATCATATTCTAGAAAGAATGGCTATCATAAAAAACATAACAACAAAGAGTGAGGAGGTTGTGGAGAAAAAGGAACCCTTCTACATTATTGGTAAGAATGTGAACTAGTACAACTACTATGGAAATCTGTATAGAGATTCCTCAAAAAGCAAAAACTAGAAATTCATTTGACCAAGCTATTCCTTTTCTAGGTATCTTCCCAAAAAGAGTTAAAGACATTATATTACAGTGATACACTGCATACCTATGTTTACAGCAGCATAACTCATAACCTCTAAATCCTGGAAATGACCTACATATCCATGAACTGATGAACAGATGATACATAAATACACAGATAAGAAAAAAAAAATATATATATATATCATAAAGATAAATCTGTAGGAAAACTGATGGATCTTGAGACGATAATGTTAGGTGAAATAAATTAGGCACACAAGTTGAAATATTACATGGTTCTCTTTTATGAGAAACTCAAAATATACAGAGCAACATAAAAAATAACACGAAACACATCTTTTGAAAAAGGGAAGAAGACCAAGAGATTGGGATGGGGTGCAAGTAAAGAAAACTAAGATGTGTTATATACATGTACCAACTCCCCACAAGGAATGTTATCATCATGTACTACAAACACAAAAAGAAATCTTATTTTCCTACTACTTCCATCATGACACTGTTAAGTAATACTTTTGAATCAATTTAAGTAGTTATCTCTAAGTTTCCAATACAAGATGAATTAGAAGTTTTCAAGATTTTTTTACTATCTGCATTTGATCTGGTAAATAAAGAAATAAGCTAACTTTTACCAGCCCCTTCCTGCAACACAGATGCTAGGGGTAAAAGCAAGGTGATGTAGTTGGAATTCTGAAGATCTGTTGCTATTGTAAATATCTAGAAGTGCATATTAAGTACTTATTTATTGAATAACAATCTATAACAATTAGAAAACTATAAAAATGCATATAGGAAAAAAAAGTCAATCAAAAGTACATGTCTTGCCAATCTGTACACCTGATCTCCTACTTGAGAGTCAATTACTATTGTTTTTTATGATGTAGCATCCCTAAATTTTCTATACATTTATTTTCGACAAGCAATAATATAATACATTGAAGATGTCGTTTATGACACAAACATTCATCATTCATGCAGCAATGCCATGTATTTTTAAAGACTCTCTCCAAACATTCCTTCTCTCCACTTGAGACATGTCAAGATTGACAGACATGCCCAAACACATTTCTAAATTACCCTACAAACTTGGTTCTTCCTAATTCCTCCCTACTTGGTAAACTGCTATCCACCCAATGACTCGAAGCCTAGAGGGCCATTCTCCTTGGTCTTTCCTTTAGCCCATGTTCCCATGAGCATACGAGGACAAGATGATTTCATAAATGATAAATGGGACAACAGTAGGCTCTCTAGTAGGAAAAAGAGTTGGGGCATATATCACACCTCACAAGAGGATGAATTCTGCATGGATCAGATATTTACATGGAAAGAATAACATTAATGTACTAGGCCAAGTCATAGATAAATTATTTTGTAACTTCGGACTAAAGATAGTTTTACTATCTTTCTGCTGGGCATGATGGTGGCAAGCTGGCAATCCCAGTTACTGCCTCATATGTGGATTTTTAAAAGTCAATGTGAATACAGATTGGTAATTACCAGAGGCTGGGAAGGGCACAGAATGGGAGTACAGGGAGAGGGAATACGGCTACCAAAGCACAGTTAAGTTCTTTTTTGTTTTAAATAATTTTATTGAGAAACAAAAAGCAATGAGACAGTTTCAAAACCGATTAGTAGGAGCTAGGTTCTAATGTTCTAAAACACAGCAGGGTGACTGCAGTTCACAATAATCTATTATATATTTTATGAAAAAGTATAAGAGTTTAAGGCATCCAAACATAAACTAATGGCAGGGAAATAGAAATATTAAATGCCCTGATTTGATCACTACACATTATATATATATAGATATATATATATCACTGTACCCAAGTACAAATAAAGGAGTAATTTTTTGAGAAGACTGAAAGGGTCAAGGATATAACTCAGTGGCATAAGCACCTGCCAGGCAAGTGCAAGGTCACAAGAGCGAGTGAGAGAGAGAGAGCGAGAGTGAGAGCGAGAGCAAGAGAGAGACTGGGGATGGCTCAGTGGACTAAGCGCTTCTCTGACAAGTGCAAGAGCCTGAGTTCGATCTCCAGTTCCACAAAAAAAAGAGAAAGAGAGCGAAAGAAAAAGAGAAAGAGAGAGAGAGAGAGAGACAAAGACAAGAAAGAGAAAGAGAGAAACAAATAGCACCTTTACAGACAAGGTTAGCAAAAAGGTCATGCCCTCAAAATAAATGAAAATTATATAATGTATATCCAAAAAAGATAAATATCATTATGAAAATGATACAAGTTATCAAAGAATGAACAAAATCAGAATTAGGAAATCCACAAATAGGTGACAGAATTCAGGCAAGATTAGGAAATTAAAGAAAATTTTACTTCAGAAAATTTTAAAGTGGAAGAAATACAGAGGTAAATAATTACAACATATACCACCTTAAAATACAAAGAATACGAGGAAATTTCTTAAAAATTTAAAAAGAAATGAGTATTGACAAGTGCTAAACACAGGCAAAGATTGAATATAAATATATAAGAATCTCTAAAGAAGAAAACCAAAGGTAGGGACCAGAAAAAAACCCTAACTAGTTCCTTTCAACAAAATGTTCTTGAAATGTTACACACGCAGGGAGGGATTTGCCTGCATACATATGTGCATTCATTGATATATACACACACACAAACATGCACACAGACATACACACATACAAAGTGCACACTATCCCTGGGGGAGAGAATTAACTCAGAAGTTCTTTGAGCATCCAGGGCAAAAGAACAAGTCATTTATAAAGAGAGAAAAAAAATCAGTTCATCACCAGACTTTTTGACAACAACCCTTTTAACAAAAGAAAATGAAGCAATGTATAAATGTATAAAGTGCTCAAGAAAAAAAGTCTGAGTTAATGATTCTACGTCCAACAAAACTGATTTTCAAGTATAAAGGACACTTGCTGCAAAGTTGTCAGCAAGATCTGAGAACTGAGAGAATACTGTTCTCATAAATCTTAAAGGAATCTACTAGAGAATCTGTATCAGACAAGTAAATTAACAAAAGCGCCATCACCATGAAGACAGTGATATGCATCCGATACATATTTATGCAAAGAATAAGGATGAACGAAAGGCACAAGAGCATGAGAGCATACAGAGTATACAACAGTTCTGTCCTCTAACAATACGTGTAAACTTCCATAAACAATGGGAAAAGAGGGTGGGGGACATAGCTCAGTGGCATAACCACCTGGCTGGCAAGCACAAGGTCCTGAGTTTAATCCCCAGTACCAAAAAAAAAAAACAACAAAAAAAGAATGAGAAAAGAAAGGAAGAGCACATGCAAAAGTCAGTGGTAACAGTGTTGGGTGGTGTTACTGTAAGTGTGCTTTGTATCCAATAATAAAGCAAATTAGTAATGTGTAATTCTATCACTCCTGCCTTTTGTTTTTGTTTTTATTTTTGTTTTGGTACCAGAGTTTGAACTCAGGACCCTGTGCTTGCCAGGTAGGTACTTATGCTATTGAGCTATCTACCCAGCCCCTACTCTTGGTATTTTTTATTTTTTTGGCGGTACCAGGGATTGAACTCAGGATCCTGCACTTGCCAGGCAGGCACTTATTCCACTGAGCTATCTCCCCAGCCCCACTCTTGGTATTTTTGAAGAACAAAATCCCTGGTATAGAATAGAAAAACAAATTCAGTAAAAATCTTATCCTCAATTTGAACAGGCAACAACAGTAAGAATTGATGAATTACTACATGCAAATACATACATCAACCTGCACCTTAGCACACAAAGTAATATTTAGGCTGGCTATATCCTACTGGTTCTATTTCCCATGTCGAACCCTAAGTGACAAGAGGTCCATTAATTTGCAATTTGCTTTGTACAGTTTTGAATTTTTGTTTATAATTAAATATATATACCCATAGCAAAATATGTATATGATGTTTACAGCTCAAAGCATTTTCAAACTTAACACATCCATGCAAATGGTATCCACATTATACAACACATCACCACTAACACCCACAAAGCCACCCTTTCTTTACAGCACCGTTATTCCAAAGGTGACCATTATCCTGAATTCTAACAGTAAAGCTTTACCTATACTTGAATTTCACATAAATGGGATTACATGCTACATGTTCTTTTGCGACTGACTTCTTTAGTGTCAGCATTATGACTCTGAGCCCAGGCTGCCTCACCTGAATCCCTGAAACCTGTGACTTTGACGAGATATGGCAAACCCTTTAGAGACGGGTACCCAAAACCCACTTGTTTATTTCTAAGTGCCAACACTGCAATTAAACCTGAATACTGAAGTTTTAGTTTAGAAAGAAACAATTTGTATGTTAACATCTTTTGTCCCACAAAAGAAATGCATGTGTCATAGGCTCACCACCACTGAGATAAGGCATTTGTCAGAGATGACCCTTACATACAGAGATTATCTGGGTAGGCCTAATCTAATTGCAAGGCCTAACCGTAAGAGTAGAAAACTTGCTCTAGTTGTTGATAGAAAAGGAAACTGGAAAGATCTGAAGAATTAGTTATACAACAGTTGGCTCTGAAGACAGAAAGGTGGTCTCTAGAAGTCTGAGAAAATGGGATCTCAGTCATGTAAACATACAGAACTCCAATGTGACATGAGTGAGGCTGGAAGTAAGTTTCCCTCTAGGCTGCTAATAAGGAGCATGTCTTTGTCAGCACTTTAATTCTGGCCTTGTAAAACCCTGAGTAGAAGACCCAACCAGGTCCATTTGGACTTCTGCCATAAAGATCTGGCAAAAGAGATCATAAAGAGGAGTTATTTTAAGCCTTTCAATTTTGTGCTCCAAACTTTAAAAGGAATTGAGTGCTGACATGATGCTAATAATGTTGTAGATTTGTAGACATTTAGAATTTCAGATTTTTGAGTCAGGCATTATGATGCATGCCTGTAATCCTAGTACCCTTGGAATGCTGAGGTAGAAAGACCATGGGTTTGAGGTCAGCTGCAGAGTTACTGCATTCAAACCATGCCTTTGACTATTGCAACTGTCCTAATAACCTGTTTTGAAACTCAGTTTCATTGTTATGCTTATCTTTTTTTTAAAAAAAAGGAAAGAACAACTGGAATGGGGAAAAGGAGAAAAGAAGAGAAATATATATACATATACAAGATAACTAAGATAATTATACTACTAATTTTTATTGGTTTATTGAAAGGAACAGTTAATGTTTGATCAATCTTGCATACCTGTATCTGGCAATCTGAGCAAATACTTTGAAGACAACAATATGTAATATAACAACCACTGTTAAGTTTCTATCATCTTGTTTTGAAATTCTGTATCTTTTCATTGTTTTCTGTTGTTGTCTCTCTCTTTTT
>NW_004524949.1:694412-699132 GCF_000260255.1 Octodon degus | reverse complement strand
ACAACACAAAAAAAAAAATAAATAAATAAAAAATAAAGATCATTCTAAAAAAAAAAAAAAGAAAGGAAAGTCTGTATCCTGGTGGCCTTACTGCTGAGTTCTACCAAACAGTTAAAGCATTAACATCAATTTTTCTCAAACTCTTTAAAAAATTGAAAAGCAGGAAAGAGTTACAAAGTCTTTTCACTAGGCCAGTATAACCCTGGTAAAGCCAAAGACACTACAAAAAAGGAAAAATCCCACGTAAATATGCCCAAAGAACATAGATCTAAATATAATCAATGAAATGTTAGTGGACCAGATTCAACAGCACAGTAAAAGGACAAAAGATAAATGTTGGTGTTCATCACAATAAATGCAGAAAAGGAGTATGACAAAATTGAACACCCCCTCATAATAAAAATTCCCAACAAATAAAGGGATGTTCTTCAACACTCATATTTTAGTTAGTAACATAAGATACATAGTTTGCAAATATATTCTCTAATTCTAAAACTCTCTTTGCTTTGGGTTCTTTTGCTGTGTAGCTTTTTAGTTTGATGCAATCTGACTTTTTTTGGAGTCTTATCCAAACTATTACACAAATGTCACTCAACTTGTTTTTAGCATTTCTTACACTTTCAAGTTATTGTCCATTCTGAGTTGGTTTCTGTATGTGGTTAGATGAAGATCTGATTTGATTCTTCTATTTGTGTAAGTTTCCCAGCACTGGGCTGGGGAGATAGCTCAGTAGAATAAGTGCTTGTCTGGCAAGCACAGGGTCCTGAGTTCAATCCCCAGTACCACAAAAGAAAAGTTTCCAAGCACCATTTATTGAAATACTTTGCAATCTTCATTTTGTATTCTTGGCATTTCTGTCAAAACTAAATTGACTGCAAGTTTACAAATTTCTGTACTGTTTATACTGTTCCTTGTACTATGTGTTTTTATGTTTGCACCATGCTGTTTTGATTATAACTTCATAGTTTTTTGAAGTCAGATAGTGTAATGTTATTTTTTGAAAAATGTTGGAATTTTAATAAAGATCATATTGAACCTATAGATCACCTGGAGTAGCATACTTTAATAGTAACTTTTCCAATCCATCACCACAGGTTATCTTTCTAACCATTTTCTCCAATTTCTTTCAGTTTTAAGTGTACAGACTTCACTTATAGTTACATATTTTGGGTTTTGTAGCTATTGAAAATGGGATTGTTTTCATTTCACTTCAGGTCATTCATTGTTAGCATATAGAAATGGTACTGATATTTGTATAATGATTTTGTTACCTTTAATTTTAAAAAAATTAACAGTTCTAAGTTTTGGTGGGATTTTTATGATTTTTATATATAAGGCCATATCTGTAAAATTAGATAATTTCATGCTTTTCTAATTTGGATGCCCTTTATTTCTTTTATTTCACTAACTGCTATATTCACTACATTGAATGGAAACATCAAGATTTGGGCATCCTTGGTTTTTTTCCCCTAATATTAGAGGAAAAATTTTGAGAAAAGGTTTATTTAGATCACAATTTTGAGTGCTTAAAGTTCAAATGATGTAACGCAAGCTTGGCAAAGCCCATCCCTTACCTGCATCAGTTCATGGAGGAGACAACGATAGCCAGAGGAAGCAATTACCCTCAGACCAGGAACAGAAAATGGGGAAAGGCCAGACACACTCCTTATAACACCCCTCAGCTGGCTATGAGCCACCTCACTGACTGGTCTAGTCTATACATGACGCTGAAGTAGCTGAGGACATGAGAATCGAAGTAAAGACAAGGGGTTCTTATCCACTGACCTCGATCCCATGATTCTTAATTTTTGTTTCTACCCTTTAGAACCCACAGCTTTTATTTGTAGAAAATAAACTGATTCATTATAAGACAGGTTTACTCAGGGAACTAAAAAAAATCTACAAGTCTTCTATTTGGCCTTTGTCTACCTCCACATAAAAGTATCTTCATGTGTCAATCCATTTTCTGTTGCAACAAAATATTTGAGGCTGGGTACTTTATAAAGAAAAGGTTTACTTAGCTCATAGTTCTGGAAACTGGAGAGCATGTTGCCAGTATCTATTCAGAACTGATGAGCTTACCCTTGGCTGTATCACATGGTACATGGCATCACAGCAGGAATGTGTGCAAGGAGAGATCACATGGTAAGATAAGAAGCCAGAGTCAAAGGTCAGGATTACATCTTACAATAAACTCATAGGAACAGATTACAGTGCCACAGAAACCACATAATCCTGTCTGAGAGTCCTGCCACTAATGACCTAATTACCTTGCACTAGGCTCAACCTCTTAAAAGGACCCACCACTTTTCATCAATACCACACTGAGAAGCAAGCTGCCAACACATAGGGGGACACATTCCAACCATAATACTTCCGAAAGGAGGATTGTCACATAAGCAACTAAAATACACAGTTATTCAAAAACTATTGTCAAGAAGCATGAGCTTAGGAGGCTGGGGATATAGTTCAAGGTCAGATCACTTACCTGTCATGTACAAGGCCCTGGGTTCTGTACCCAGTACCACAAAAAAAGAGGTACCATTGTCTATAAACAAACTGCTCAAAAATACCATGCACACCAGGTCATTTGTTTTTACGTACTGAAACCCTGGGTAACCTGCTAACATCCCAAGCAAGAAAAGCACTCTGAGCCTATAACACAGGAACCAATTTTCCAGCTTTAGACATTTTCAATCTTAAACTGGAACCTCCTCACAGTTGGTCAGGTAAGCAGATCTGAGTAGAGAAAAAAGCATTAATATACAAAAAAATGGTTAAATAGTAGGTCTATCTGTTCTATGACATTAATTACAATTATAAAATTTCAAAACAAAAAAGTGCAAAAAATTGAGTAGTTTTGGCCACAAGCCTAAAAAGTTTATACTCTTCTAATCATTTTGAAGTTGTACTAAATTTACAGCATCATTTAGTTTTGGCTTAAGGATCAAAGTCTTCAAATACATTAAGAAACTATGGAGACTATTTGATCTACCAGCTGATGCCTTCCTTTCACCTAACAACTGCAGAAATGCACCCATATGTTCCAATCCCTTCTCCTTAAGGTATGGAACTGACCTTGGCTTAGCTTTTGAGCTCAGTTCCCCTGGAAATCTGAAGGTGGACAATCACCTATGGAACTAGGCAAGGCTGCTTCTGGTAAAATGTTCTTTATGGTACCCTGCTTTCAAGCTGGAAGGGCTGTTAACATAAACACACAATAGGAGCCATATCTTGGGCTCCCTGACTACAGTTCACCACTTGTTTCTAGGCTTTGTTCCTGGCCAAGACCCACGTATGCTATATGCACAGGAACTAGTCCTTAATGGGCTCTAAAGCACAGTGACTCCTGCACTCTTCTGTGTAGTCTGTGCAGGCTGCTGTGATAATCCTCAGAGATAATCTCAATGACTTTTAAGTCAGTCCCTGGCATGACATCTGGCCTGTCCCCTAACCTTTACAACTGACTGGCATCAGACATGGCCTTTGCAAGTCTTTGGAATTTAACACCAGCCATGATGGGTGTTACACACGCACTCATTTGTGTCTTCAGAGGCAATCTCATCCTGCATTGAACATGATGTGGCATAGATCTAAGGTCTCCTCCAAAAGTCTCACATGTCTGGAAGATGACTGGATCATGTGACACTACACTGCATGTGCTAAATGTGCTATGAGAATGCACACCCTGGTTCAAAGTAGGTCACTAGGGACACGATCTGGAAAGGTGTATCTCTGTCTTAGTTACTTTTCTCTCATTGCTGGGACAAATACTTGACACTCAAAATAAAGGAAGGAAAGGTTTATTTAGCTCACAGTTATGCTTCAGTCCATACTCAGCTGGCTCCCAGACAGAGTGGCACATGGCAGAAAGCAATCATTCATGGCAGTGGCAAAGAAGAGAAGCAAAAGGGCAGAAGCAGCAGCAACAATGGCTACAGAGAGCAAGTCTGTCTCCCTTATGCTGCATTCAGGCTATCAGCCCAGACAGGTGTAGCACTCACACCCATAATCCCAGCACTGGATCATGAACTGATCACAAAGTCTAGAAATCCGCCCCATGGCTGCATGAGGCTTTGGGGGGAATAATTATACACAAACCATAATAATCTCCCTCCCTGGCTCCTCTCTTTTCTCTCTACTTTCTGGCCTCAGTGACATGTAGCCTCTGTGGCCTTGGATTAGGTACTTTCCTTAACAGACATCTGTAGCTCTATATTGAAGAGAGATGGGCAGCGGGGAAAGATGAGAAACAAAATTCAAGGCAGGGTAAAAAACACAAATCTAGAAAAAGGTTACATAATAAGCAATAGATGAGGAAAAGAAAACATTATTTTGCCTTGCATCTGCTTTAAACTATCATATCTGCAAAAGATGATCCAGAGCACTAAGAATGACAACATTCTGTAAACTTTTCTCTGTTGATCTTAGTTAAAAGAGCTTCACTCCTTTCTCAATATACCTGAATAATCACCAGCCTACGTGTCAAACAAGCTCTGTTGGCAAAACTATTCTTAACTCCAGATAATAAAATGCTTGACTCCATAATTTAACTTTTTGGTAACCTAGTTTCAGTAAAAGACCTAATTACCAGAAAAAAAAAACCTGTAAAAACTTAAACTTCTCCATTGACGCAGAAAAGGCTTTTGACAAAGTCCAACACTCATTCATGTTCAAAGTCCTACAGAAAATTGGAATAGATGGCCTCTACTTCAATCTC
>NW_004524949.1:673129-691214 GCF_000260255.1 Octodon degus | reverse complement strand
TTTTTTTTTTTTTTGCAGTTCCTAGGACTGAACTCAGGAACTTATTCTACCGAGCTATCTCCCCGGCCCCTGTTGTCCTTTTAAAATTTTTTTCTCTTCAAAAAAATTGTTTAATATATTTGGTATATATACAGCTTGGACTTGTAGTGATCCTTCTGTTTTCAGCCTCTCCAGTGCTGGGATTACAGGCATGCATGACCACGACTGGATCTCTTTAAAATTTAAAACACAAACAAAATAAAACAAAACAAGCCTTCACCATACAGCAAGATCCTGTCTCACATACACAAAAAAAGGCTGTGAATATAGTTTAGTGATAAAGCACTTGCCTAGGATGTACAAGGCCCTAGGCTCAATCCTTAGTGTACACAGGGGTGTTGAGGGGTGGAAGGAAGTCGAATGATCAGTCTATATTGATTGCCCTGCCATTCTGGTGGGTACACGGTGCAAATACATTGTGCTCTTAATATGTAGCTACCCTAACAAAGCTGAACAACCTTTTCATATGGTTATTGGCTATTGGGTATCTCCTTTTTTTAGGTGTCACTCATTTCATTAGTCTATTGAGTAGTTTGTCTTTTTATGTTATCCTTAATAAATTTTATAATTTGTTGTCACAGGAACAAGTCTAAAATTTTAACTAATACATTTTAAAATATTAGAAACAAGAAAATGCTAGCAAATTTGGTGACAGCAATGCATTGTTAAAATAAAAGTTTAGGTAGCTGATAAACTGACTACAATAAAACTTAAAACTTCTCTTTAAGTATCAAAAACAAAACACAAATTAACATATCAAAATATGCAACAAGTAATATATACACTGCACCCAGATATGTAATCTATAAAGAAAAATAAAGAACAAAAACATCCAACACAAAAATGGGCCATGGACATTAGGCAGGCAAACAGAAAGAGAAATATAAATGAGCACTGTGTCAAACAAGAACAGTAAGATGCCATTTGTACCTACAAAACTAGCAACATTCTAAAAATGTGGGTGAGGTGATCAATAAAAGTATATATTTATTTTCCTTTTACTTGATTTGTTTTTTATGCTTTTTTGGTGGTACTGGGAATTAAACTCAGGACCTTGTGCTTGCCAGGCAAGTGCTTATCCCACTGACCTATCTCCCCAGCCCTTCCTTTTACTTGAGCCAGTATCTTGTTATGTACTGCAGGGAGGCTTTGAACTCACTATGTACTCTAGGCTGGCCTGGGACTCACAGGAATCTGCCTGCCTCAGCCTCCCAAGAGCTGCGACTACAGGTGTGCACCACCACATCCAGCTAATAAAAGAATGTTTTTATGTACTGTTCAAGAAATATAAATTGGTAGTCATTTTGGAAAAAAAAATTGATATATCTATTAAAATATTAAATATGGTACACATTTATTCTTAGACCCAACAATTCCATCTCTAAGAGACATTCAAAAATGTCTTTGTTTATACATTTATATGCGCAAACATACTTGCTACAGCACTATTCACTATATAAGAAACATGATAAAAATAACAACACTAGCACAGAATATTAAGAAGCCAACAAAGCCAAAGTATTTCCATGCCTACTCACAAAAAAAGCTACGTGATTCCGAGTGAAATGTCAGGTGCTGTGAATGAAGAAATGAGGCTGTGACAGGAGAAACTACTGGTATCCTGAGCAGAAAAGTGATATGATCTAACATGTTTAAAAAATATTATTCTTGGAGCTGGGGAAATAGCTCAACAGTCTAAGCACCTGACTGGACTGCCCAGACGCACCATGCTGGCCACCAAAACTGGGCATGATGGCACACTCCTGTAATCCC
Source organism: Octodon degus (assembly GCF_000260255.1). Lineage (NCBI taxonomy): Eukaryota > Metazoa > Chordata > Mammalia > Rodentia > Octodontidae > Octodon > Octodon degus. The sequence continues at coordinate 689,402 of NW_004524949.1, read as the reverse complement.
AGCACTGGGGAGGCTGAGATAGGAAGATCACTACGAGTACAAGCTGCATGGAGAGACCCTGTACTAAATAAATAAAAGATGAAAAAATATTATTCTAGCAGCTCAAGCAAGGAAAGAGCCAGAATAAAGGCTCTGCAGTAGAGCCATTTCCAGCATGGTCTAGGCCCAGTAAGAAATCCTTTGTGTGTAGCCAATAAGGAAAGCATTAGTTAAGGTAAATATCAGAGAATAACAGGCTGTGTAGGAGCTTGTCAGACAACTCACGATTTTCCTCGGAATGAAATAAGAAATCATTAGAAAATTTTGGACAGACTAATGAAAAGATTTTAATGTATCATTCTGCCTGCTGTGCTGGAAAGGCTTTAGGAAAATAAAGGCAGAAGCAAAAAAGTGAATTAGCATGTTATATAATGAGCTGAACTATGCCCACTAAAAGATACATTGAAGCCCTAACCCTGGGTGCATGTGAGTACAAGATTATGTTGAATAAAGTTTTACAGAATGAACTGTGTCTCCTCACCAAAAATGCGCAGAAATTGTGCACCTTGAGTACCTCAGAATGTGAGCTTATCTGGAGATAGTCATTACAAAGGTAATGAAGTTAAAATGAGATCATTGGGGGTGGGGGAGATGGCTGAGTAGAATAAATGCTTGCCTGGCAAGCACAGGGGCCCGAGTTCAATCCCCAGTTCCACCAAAATAAAATAAAATAAAATGAGATCATAAGGATAGATTATAATCTAGTGTAGCTGGCGGCCTTATAAAAAGGGGAAATTTTGATATACATGTCACATGTTAAGACGAAGGCAGAAATCAGTGAAACATCTATACATCAAAAACATGACAAAGACTGTTAGCAAACACCAGAGGCTAAGTGAAAGGACTGGAGCAGATTTTCCCTGACAACCCTCAGAAGGAATTAACACTGATCCCTGGGTTGATCTCACACTTGTGGCTTCTAAAGCCACAGACAACCAATTTTTGTTAAAGCCATCTAAATGTAGTACTGTAATTGTAACTTTGCCCATAAAAGTTACAGGAAGCTGGCTAGAGGCCTGTTGCCATTTTTATCTTGAGTGAAATTTTTGTTCCTAAGAAAGGCAGGACTAATAACTTGTTTCTAACAGACTGAGTTGGTGTAGTATATTGTTATCAAAATAAGTCTTGTAGCTTTGGGATTTCAAGCTGGTGAATAGTCATGACGTGTGTAAAAGCATGAGGCACACTGTACAAACTCAGTCACACAAAATGGCATGTCCTATATGTACACATGAGACCTAGAAAAACACATCCAGCTAAGCTGCTTATGACTGTGAATGACTTTGTTCTTTGATTTTGTTTCCTGTAATGTACACATTAACTTAAAAGATAAAGACTTTTAAAACTCAAAAAAGCCATCTAAGCAACAATAAAAATGTGTTATGTATTTGTTCAAACTCCCCATGATAAATCTAGGGGACAGTGAGCATGTGTTAATAAAATAAAAAACCAAGAGGAAGGGGCCAGGGAGATGGCTCAGTGAAATAAAGCGCTTCCCTGGCAAGCACAAGGGCCTGAGTTCAATCCCCGGTTCCGCAAAAACAAAAACAAAAAACTAAGAGTCATAGGGGGGAAAAAAGCCATCTAGTTTGTTGTACAATTGCACCTTGGTATTTGCAGTTAATTGGTTTTGAAAGGTACAATAAATATCAAACCAATTGTTTTGGCTGGAAAGGGTAGCAAGTCATGAGGCTATTGACACCAACAAGTTCTACTTTGTTCATCATATACCAACTAAACAACAAGTATCAGGACAAAATATTCTCCTCAATAAACCTGTGGCAAAGGGCAGACCAAATAGCTCAGTGGATTAATGTGCCTGCAAGCAGGCGCAGGGGCCAGGGGTTCCATCCCCAGGCCTGCCATGCTGGCCCCAACCCCGGGGCATGCTGATACTGGCAATTGAGACTGGGTGTGGTGGATTACACCTGTAATCCCAGCTCCTGGGAGGCCGAACACAGGTGGATCACTACGAGTCCAATCTAGTAGTGAGACCTTGAACACCCTATAGACCCTTCCCTAAAATACAAAAAAAAAAAAAAAAAAAGAAGAAGACGACGACTGGCAAATGCTGGTCTATAGAAGAAATCTGGATTCAAACATTCCAGGGAAATGGCTCAGTAAGTAAGCGTTTCCCTGGCAAGCACAAGGGCCTGAGTTCAATCCTTGGTTCCACCAAAAAAATAAAAAAAAGAAATATAGAATAAAACAAAACAAAAAGATGTCAAGAAATAGAAGAATTCAGCAAGGAAACAAAATAAAGCAGAATAACTCTAAGAGAAAATACAAGGTCAAAGAGAATAAGCCATATGAAATCATAAGAAAATGAAAAAGACCTAATACCTGAAAACAAGGAAGACCATAGATACTGAAAACAAAGATCAAACATATGTGTATGTATTATTCCTAAAAATGTTAACAGAGGGGCTGGGGAGATACCTCAATGGCCTAAGTGCGGCCTGGCAAGCACAAGGACCTGGGTTTAATCCCTGGTGCCACATGCTGTGCTGGCCCCAGAACCCCAGGCATACTGTGTCAGCCACTGAAACCGGGCAAGGTGGTGCTTGTCTGTAACCCCAGCACTAAGGAGACTGAGACAGGAGGATCACTACAAGTCTGAGCTGCACAGCAACACCTTGTACAAAATAAATAAATAGATTTTTTAAATGTTAACTAAAAAACTAGGTGCAAAATTACATCCTACACACACACACACACACACACACACACACACATGTTTCCTGAGTTGGATATGGGTGCAACATGCCTATAATCTCAGCATTCTGGGAGGCTAAGGCTGGAGGATCACAAGATCATATATATCTAGCACATACAACTTATCAAGACCTTGTCACAAAATAAAAATAGTAATAAAGTGCTGCATATGTAGCTCAGTGCACAGGACCTGGGTTCAATCCCCAGCACCACAAAAATTAATTCATTAATTAACTAATACTTTAGTTTATGAACCATCCCTAAGTGTATAACAGATAATGTGGAATATTTTGTGAACCAAAAAAAAGCTCATGCAATTTCTATAAAAAAAAAACACCGATAGCCATTCAACACATATTCAGGTGAAATTTCTATGCTTCAAGGGACTAAAGTAAACCTTAGCAATAACATCCTATTTTTTACATATAGAACTAAGACAAAAACAAGAATGGGAATTAAGGTTTATACAAACTCTGAAAATATTACAAGGAACAAAATCAGGGGGATGAACTAAGGAAAGAGAAGTGAATTTCCCCATGCAAATCAGCCCATGTGTCACAGCACTAGAACACTTCTCAGGGAAAATTTCACAGGACAGCAGTAAGGGTAGAGTATGTCTTGCTGCTGCATATGGGGACTTGGTGAAGGTAATAAGACCTGTGGAGAGCTAGCTAGACAACCAAGGTCTAAAAGGAGCAAAAAAGAAAAATCATAGATAAGGTTTACAATGATCCTAAATTGAAAGTTGTAGGTTTTCTTTTTAATGGATGCTAACCTCAAAGTTTTCATAATATTTCCCCTTAAATTCAAAGGGTTCTTTCTAGAACTTAAGCTCTTTCAAAGAAGAAACTAAGTTCAGCAGTACTTTCTATTTTACTTCTATTGCCCTCCTTTAACAGAGATAAGACGTAAGTTGGGGAAGAAGTAGAGTTTGGTCAGTTTTGTCTTGATTAGGAGACTTCAGCATGTTTTTGCTGTTATCATCACCATGTTCTTAATTCTAGTCAGTTTCTCATAGAGACAGCTATAATTTTGTGTTTTCATTCATTCTACAATGAATGGGAGATTAACACATCACACAGCTCAAGCAACACTTTTTTGCTGGGCAAAATATCACAGAATGTCAAATAACATTTACTTACCCCCAACCACAAACACACTTTATCAGTAGGAGGAACCGAAGCTTTGCAGTACAGGTTATCTGCCAGCAAGAATCTGGTTTCCAGTGAAGTGGTGGACTCCTTTAAAAAAAAATGACAGTACCAGAAACAGGCCAGTTTATATTAAGATTATAAAAGACAGATTCCACAGCTGAACCTGAGATATTTAAAACGGTACCATCATGCAGACTAAGTACAGCTGGAAAAGAAATGAACACTACTACCAGATAGCCAGGAATATAAATTTGGATCATTTAATCTCTCCAAGGATCATTTAACCTCTCCAAGTCTCAGGTTCCTCATCTATAAAATAAGAATAATAGAGCTGGGTATGCTCGCACACCCCTGTAATCCCAGTACTCAGGAGGTTGAGGCAAGAAGATTGTCAGCCTCAGATACATAGTGAATTCAAGATCACCCTGAACTACACAGTGAGACCCTGTCTCAAAAGTAAAACAAAACCAATCTGTGCATCTATCAAGACACTGGTAAATACTGAGTTCACTAACACATACACAGACAGTGCCTAACTCACAAAGCACTATATGCAAATTATGTAAGTGCTATATAAGAATTTAACTAGCTATGTGATATTGGTCAAATGTTAACTAACCTCTCTAATTATTTATTGAACTATGAAATTAGAACCTGAAACACGCTAGCCTTAAGATTTTTTCCAGCTCTATAAATCTTTTTTTTTCTTTTTTTGCGGAACCAGGGATTGAACTCAGGCCCTTGTACTTGCCAGAGAAGTGCTTATTCCACTGAGCCATCTCCCCAGCCCCAGCTCTATAAATCTTAGACTTACTCCTAATTCTTAGGGGGTTTGACAATAACCAACAAAAATCTCTAGATGCTTGCTACTTCAAAATATTCTCTCTTTGTACCTAAAACAATCCCTAATTGCATTTAAGCTTTACAAACACTACACATAAGTAACACAACTGAAGTGTGGGCCTTAGAATGTCTTTTAGGGAAAGGCAACAAAGCCTCATTTTTACAGAAGCACTTTGCAACATTAGTGTACATGGCTCAAGAAGTCAGACTGCGTCATACAGCATAGATTAAATACCAGCAACCAATGAGTCAAGGAAGACAAGTCCACCGAAGTATTCTGGTCTGCTCCAATTTACAAACAAAAATGCACTTACTTTTTTCTTCTGCATGTATTTTAGAATTTCCAAAGTCTGTTTGATTTCAGGAATCTGACCTTTTAGTCTATGAATAAGAAAAAGAGGCACTTAGTATTTTACAGACAAAAATACTGGGACACACTCTACACTCTCACTAGGGTGTTTTGCATTTTCAAGTGTCAGGTTCTCTTTAGCACGATTCACAAATTTTAAAAAGTCTGATTTTGTATGTAAATTCATAAAGTTTACTTTCTTAAATATTTATAATATTTTAGATATGACACAAATACATGGAAAATAACAGTATCTAAAAAGCTAATAAAATCCATGTCAAAATATTAATGAAATTCTTCACAGAATCAAAAGAAAATCTTAAATTCATATGCAAGTTCAAGAGATCCCAAGCAGCCAAAGCAATCCGGACCCAAAAGAGCAATGATGAAAGCAGCACACATGAAGTCATAGGCATAGGAGAAGACTTGCTGCAAAGAACACCAGTGTCGTAGGAAATGATGTCGAGGACCAATAAATGCAGTTCTACCAAATTAAAGTTTCTACATAGTACAGCAAACAATTAATAACCCAGGGCCTGGGAGATAGATTAGTAGAATAAATGCTTGCCTGGCAAGCGCAAGGTCCTGAGTTCAATCCCTGGTACTGCAAAAAAAAAAAAAAAAAAAAAAAAAAAACACCAATTAACAGCCCACTGAATTGGAAAATGTTTGCCGGCTACTCTTCTGACAGAGGATTAATCTCAAGAATATATAAAGAACACAGCCAGGCGTGTATCTGTAATCCCAGCACTTGGGGAGGCTGAGGCAGGAGAACTGCAAGTTGAGGCCCTGCCTGGGCAACTCTGTGAGACCCTGTCTCAAAATTTAAAAAATTAGGGTCATGAAGACAGAACAGCAGTCTAAGTACCTGCCTACACAAGCAAAAGGACCTGGGTTCAATCCCCAGTACCACATTCCATGCCAGCCCCACCCTGGTCAAGCCAAGCCGGCCATCAAGACTGGATGTGGTGGTACACACCTGTAATCCCAGCGCTAGGGAGGCTGAAACAGGAGGATCACTATGAGTCTAAACTGCATAGTGAGACCCTGTACCAAATACATTAAAAAATAATTAATTAATCAATTAATTAAAAAGAAAAAGATAAAGGCTAGGGTTTAGCTTAGCTGACCTTTTAGTCTATGAATAAGAGGCACTTAGCATTTTACAGACAAAAATACTGGGACACACTCTACACTCTAACTAGTTCTGCATTTTCTTTGTATTCCTTTAGCTTAGTGCAAAGGCCCTAGATTCAATCTCTAGTAGTACACACGTACATGTCTCACATACAAATACACAAGACAAAAAAAAATGATCAAATAATCTGATTACTAAACAGAGGGGTTGGTTAACTAAAGGAATTTCTAAAAAGAAACACAAATGACTAATATTTACATGAAAAAAGCCTCAAAATATTAATCAGCAGGGAAATGTAAATCAAAAATATACTGAAGGGCCAGCCAAATAACTCAGTGGATTAAAGTGCCTGCTTAGACAGATGCAGGGGTGAGGGGTTCGATCCCTGGACCTGAATGCCGGTAATCTCAGCCCTTGGGAGGCTATAAAACAGGACAATCACTATGAGTCTGATCTACATAGTGAGACCCTGTGGACCCTGTACTAAATACAAAAAAAAAACCACACTGAGATTCCATCACACTCTGGTCAGAATGGCTATCAACATCAATAGAAAAAGCAATAGATGCTGACAAGAATGCAAGGGAAAAGGAACCACTCCACTCTGCTGGTAAGAATCTAAACTAGTACAACTACCATGAAAATCAATATGAAGGTTCTTCAAAAAACTAAAAAAAAACACAGTTCTACCAAATTAAAGTTTTTACATACATAATCCACATATACAGTGAATAGTGACAGGAAGGGAAGAAAGAGGAGAGAACAAAAGGTTGAATAATTGGTACCAAAACAGTTATATAGAGGTAATAAGTTCTAGTGGTCCATAACACAGTAGTGATTACAGTTTATAATATTTATATTTTATGATAAACTAGAACATAGGAGCTTGAAGCCTTCAAACAAAAACATGAGGGCTGTGGAGATAGCTCAAGTGGCATAAGCATTGCCTGGCAAGTGTAAGGTCCTGAGTTTGATCCTCAGTACTGCAAAAAACAGATGAGAATGCTAAAACCTTTATTTGATCATTATATTTTGTATACATGTACTGAAATACCACATTATACTCCATAGATATGTGTTATTATGTGTCAGTTACAAAAACTAGAAAAAAGTTGATGATTAATTAACAGAAAAAGATGACTGTTGGGCATGGTGGCACATGCCTGTTATCCCAGCAATTGTGAGGCTGAAGCAGGAAAATTACTGCGAGTTCAAGGCCAGCATGGGCTATAAAGTGAATTAAAGGCGAGCCTGAAATGCATAGCAAGACCCCACCTCTAAAAGACAAGAAACTGGATGGTTAAAAACCTAAGTTTGCAGACCAAAATTAGAGAAAAAGGAGGGCTACAAGGAAAGCCAACATTTTGGCCCTAACCTTCTAAGGTCAATTAAGACTCAGGACATATGAGAACTTGTACTGTAACGTCATGTAACTTGGTAATGTCCCAAATATTCTGATCAAGAAGATTATGGGTCCAAAAAGGAAAGTGATCGATGATGTAGAGTGTGCCTAAGGAGAGTCACATGGGGAGAAGACACTCTCTCAGGCTTTCACAGAGAGCACATTGGCCAAGCAATGGCCGTGACTCATCCACATGGCTGCACTGACAAAGGTTCTACAATCTGAGGTACAGGATCTCAGGATAAATCCTGAGGGCATTTCACTGACCTTCTCAGACCAAAAAGCTACAATTCTTGTTGCACAGGTTCTGCTTTACCTTGGTCTTAACCATCCAGTAGAAAAGTATGAAGACGAAATATAAGAAGTAAAGCCATGTTGTTATGTTGAGCTGTGGGGGACTCAGGTCAATAATTTCTGACGTTGCCAGTTAAACAGAAGACCTAATGCTATTATGGGCTACTGGACTCTTTTAGAATATTTTGCTGAGTTTACACACCTATAATATTCAAGTAACAAGACTTAACAAAAAAAGGTATACAAAAAAAAAAAAGTATACAGATGAATGTCCATTTTGTTTCTGTGTATTCAAAGTGGTTAGGATAGATATATAGTTGCATTCTCTTAATGAATAGAATGATTTGTTCTAATGGTGTTTGTAAATAGGATCTCAAGTCCGCATCTTGTACAGCAATTAACCACTAAGAAGAATATATGCAGTGCATTATTTGTTGAAACTGTACTTCCGATTTGATTTGAAACTATCTCATTGCTATCTGTTTCTCAATAAAATTTTGAAAAAAAAAATAAAAGACAAGAAAAAAAAGATGACCACCGCATGACGATTATGAAATACTAAAAAACTGTTCCACAACTTAAAGGTGAGATTTATAAGATAAAGATTAGAATTTAAACAACATCTAGCTATCTGCTACAAAATGACTAAATCATGCACAAAAATAGTACTGTTGTACAGCCAATATCATGTGGATGAGGAAAATTCCAGAAAAATAAAAAGGAAAAGAATCAGAAAAGTGTTTGTGTTGAACAGTGAGCATTGGCAAAAGGTAATGTTGTCAGGAGGGAAAGTGCCCATTCCAGCTGGGCCTCTTCTTTACCTCTTAGTGGGTGTTCAGAGATGAAATAAAAGAACCTAGAACTAGACTCAAATGGTCTAAAGCTGGTATCCACTCACCAGCTCCTGGCAAAAGCAAATTCTTCTATGGGTAAAGGTAGAGATTATAAGAAAGTACACCAAGGCAATATTAGTCAAAGAACAACCAAGGGTTCTGTAAATATCCAATGAAACAGACTTTAAGACAATAAGTATTATCATACACAGTTAAAATAAAAAATGCATAATACTCAAATTGCACGTATTTAACACACTAAAATATAAAAAAGACCAAAACTGCTTTGTTAAGATGAGTAGCTGGCAGTAGGCCAGCCTTCCCACCTTGAACCACTGAACTGATTTCCTGCAATTACTATTACCAAATAGCACATGAAGTGATATTTCTGTTGGTAGAAATAAGCCAGCTATATGATAAATGAAAAAATTGAATTTGAATATCATTATTTTGCAACTCAAAATTTATAGATGTGGGCACTGAACATCCTAAAAAAGGGACACAATTACATACTCTCTGCCTCTTTGAAAGAGCAATGAAGCAACCCTAAAAATCACAGCTTTTAGAAAACATAAGGTATTTTCATGAACCTTGGGATAGGCAAAGATTATTTCCTGAACAGGACAAAAAAGGCAATAAGCGTTACTGAATCAGACATTAACATCAAACAGTTCCTGGGCATGGCAGTGAATGTTTGCAACTCCTGGGACAAGAGGATAAAAATTTCTAGGCCAGCCTGGGCATACAACAAGATCCTGTCTCAAATACAAAAATCTGGGAATGGCTGGGGATATTGCCCAATTATATGCCCTGCTGGGCTCAACCTCCAACACAGGGAAAAAAAAAACTGGTCTTGAGGCAAACAGTATAAATATATTTAAAGAAATTGGAAGTTTGCCAAATATAAATAAAAATAAGTTTTAAGGAAGTCCTTAAATATGAAAAGCAAAATTTTAAAAATTTTAGAACAAATAGGTGTTTGCATTTTTGAATGTGAAATATAAGACAGGATTGTAAACAAGATACAAAAGTACTAACTATAAAGGGAAATTTTGACTGGAAACATTTAAATTAAGAGCTACTAATCAAAGCCTCATTAAGAAATAAAAAAGGACAAGGGCCAGCCAGATAGCTCAGTGGACTAAAGCACCTGCTTAGGCAAGGCGCAGCAGCTGGGGTTCAATTCCTGGCATGCCATGCAGACCCCAGCCCCGGGGTGGCAACTGACACTGGGCATGGTGGCAGGTGCCTGTGATCCCAGTGCTTGGGAAGCTGAAAACAGGAGGATCACTACGAGTCCAACCTACACAGTGAGACTCTGTAGACCCTGTACTAAATACAAAAATATATTAAAAAAGGACAGGTTACAAAAACAAGAACAATTTCTCATACATACCAACCTATGACAGTTATGCTTGACTGTCAACCTAACTGGCTTCAAATCCATGCAAGGGATAGTGTAGCTGGGTGGGTCACAAAGGTGTGATTTCGGATGCTGTCTGGTCCTAAGCCACCTTTGTCTATGGTACTGTTTCTCAGCTCGGCCTCCCAGATGCCATGAACTAAAGCATTTTTGCTCCACCAGGCACTTGCCATGATACCTCTGCCTCGAAGCTGGCCGACCACGTATTGAATCTCCTGACCCCAAGAGCCAAATTACATTTCTCCTTTAAGTTGCAGGAGTCAGGTATTATTGTGCTTCATCAATGGGAAAACTGACTAATACCTAACCTTAAAGGATCAGTATCTCTTAATCATGTTCTCATCACTAGGACAAAATAGCCAACACCCACAATTAAAAAGAGTAAAGCTTTTATCTTGGCTCTTGTTTTGTAGAGATTCAGTCCACAGTCAGCAGGCTCTAAAACAAGAAGTGCAGAATGAGAGGGTCTGGCAAAGGGAGGCTGCTCACATATGGGCAGCCAGAAAGCAGTGAAAGAAGTGATGATCTGGAGAGGAGGATTCACTTTTCCAGATCACACTAGTGACCAGCCTCTTCCAGCCAGACCCCCACCTCCTAACAGCACACTTAGCCACAAAAACTCATCAGATTAATCCACTGATAAGTATATCACCCCCATGATCCATTCATTTCCCAAAAGCCTTTAAACACATGAGGCTTTGGAGGCAATGTTCTAGTTCTAAACCATAATAGCATCCAGTGCATAAAAAAATAACACCTATAGGGCCGGTGAGACAGCTCAGAAAACCAGCTGCTTAGACAAGCTTAGGCAGGTGCAGGGGACCTCGGTTAGATCCTCTGCACATGCTGCAAACACATGCTGTGCCAGCCCTGCCCTCAGGGCAGACTGAGCCAGCAAAAAAAAAAAAAAAAGAAAGAAAGAAAGAAAAAAAGAGAATACCTACAAATAAAGAGAATCAATACACTATTTTTTCCCATAATTTTAATGAGAAACAAATAGCAATGAGACAGTTTCAAACCAAGTTGGTAGGACAGTTTCAATAATTAACACATTGCATACATTCTTCTTAGTGGTTAATTGCTGTACAAGATGCGGACATGACATCCTATTTACAAACACTATTAGAACAAATCCCTCTGTTCATTAAGAGAATGTAACTATATATCTATTCTAACCATCTTGAATACACAGATACAAAATGGACATTCATCTGTATCCCCTTTTTTTAAGTTCCGTCATTTGAATGTTATAGGTGTGTTAACTCAGCAAAATATTCTAAAAGAGTCCAGTAGCCCATAATAGTATTGGGTCTTCCGCTTCACTGGCAACGTCAGAAATTGTTGACCTGAGTCCCCTACAGCTCAACATAACAGCATGGCTTTACTTTTACTTCGTTTTTATACTTTTCTGCTGAATGGTTAAGACCAAGGTAAAGCAGGATCTATGCAACAAGAGTCGTAGCTTTTGGGTCTGATAAGGTCAGTGAAATCCCCTCAGGATTTATCCTGAGATCCTGTACCTCAGATTGTAGAACCTTTGTCAGTGTCAGCCATGTGGATGAGTCACAGCCATTGTTGGCCAATGTGCTCTCTGTGAAAGCCTGAGAGAATGTTTTCTCTCCATGTGACTCTCCTTAGGCACACTCTACATCATCAATCACTTTCCTCTTTGGCCCCATAATCTCCTTGATCAGAAAATTTGGGACATTACCGAGTTACATGACGCTACAGTACAAGTTCTCATATGTCCTGAGTCTTAAGTGACCTTGGAAGGGTAGGGCCAAAATGTTGGCTTTCCTTGTGGCCCTCCTTTTTCTCTAATTTTGGTCTGCAAACTTAGGTTGTTAACCATCCAGAAGACAAGCTTATTGTTATTACTATACACCTTAGGCTGTTAAGCTTAACCACACTATCTGTCTGAATATCAAACATCTTAGGCATAACATGGAACAGGTATTTTTTATCAAGTAGAGAATCAATATACTATTAAATAAATTAAACTCAGGGCTGGGGAGATAGCTCAGTGGCATAAACGCCTGCCTGGCAAGTGCAAGGTCCTGAATTCAATCCCTGATTCAAAAAAAAAAATTAAATTAAAAAACAAACGGGTAAAACAACGTTTTCTTCATTCACTGTATAGTTATTCTACCTCTCGCTTTTAAAACACTTATAGGTGCTATTCCCATCTAGAATACCAGTAAGTGCCACTTTGTGTAATCCAAGTCCCTTCTCAGTTCTCATCTTACCTTAGCCATTAGCAGTTATTTGACACAGATCATTTCCTCCTCTTTGAAGCTTCCTGAATCTCACAGTCTCCTGGTTTCCCTCTGACCTCACTGGTACCTTCTTTTTAATCTTGATTTTTTTCTGGATGATTTTCAATTTGCCTCCAGCCTAGCTCTCTCCCAAATTTCAGACTCATATAATTTCCCATTTAATATCTCCACTTGGATATCCAGAAGGATTCCAAATATATCCAGAACTGCTCTCCTAGTTTTTCCCTCGAATTTTTCTTTCCACTCTCGCCCATCACAGATGTCAACTACTCTCCCAACAAGTCAGACATCAGAGGCACTTTCATGCCTCTCTTTCATAGTCTAACTCAAATCCATCAGATCATGCTGGTTCCAACTTCAAACTAGATTCAGAATCTGACTCCAAACACCCCTCACTGCTACCACCCTGGTCCAAGCTATCATCAGCCTCACATTCATTAGGAAAAAGGCCTTGTTTCTGCCCTAGAGATTATTAACCAACAATCCAAATGATTTGCATAGTCTGATCATGTTATTCACCTTCTCAAAGCCCTTAGTTGCTGCTACCTCCTAACATCCACCATGCCCATTCTGCTTTATTTCCTACTTGCATAGTACCTAAGGACTTTGTAACCTATGATATAATTTTTTATCTCACTAGAATATCAGCTCTATAAGGACACAAATTTTTATTCACTTGTTTTTACATGCCTAGGATGATGCCTGGAACATGTTAGGTACACAATAAATAACTACTGACTAATGTATCCCAAGTACATCTAGTTAGGAAGGGTGCAGGCATACGCTATAACTGTCACCCCCACATTAAGGCATAAAGCTTATGTAAAGCTGCACTGAGTGTTCAACTATACCATAGTACAAGAGTTTGCAATATAAACTTTCTGATACACAAATATGCCCATCTCCTTCATTTTCTTCTCTATGTAACCTGCCTGTGGGCTTTCTCTAACCTAATGGCTTTTTCTTTTTAAAGACAAAAAATAAACTTTCACATCCCCCCACCGGGTGTGCTGAGATGGTGATACAGACTGGATATAGCGGCACACAGTGGCACGTGCCTTAATCCCAGCACTTGGGAGGCTGTAAATAGGAGAATCAGTACGAGTCTGATCTAGTAGTGAGACCCTGAACACCCTGTAGACCCTTTTCTAAAATGTAGGAAAAAATAAAACTTTTACCATCACAAAATCAGTACATGTACACATAACAGAAAAATAAAGATACAAGCAAGCTAAAATAAGAAAAACACTATTTTTACCATGCAAATTGCTACTATTAATACATCTTTTTTTGGTTTGTTTTTGGATTTTTTTAAGACACGTAGTGTAGGTCTCAGTATTGCACTATTGGTTAAATATTTAGGAAATATCAATTATGTGTCACATTAAATAAAGTTCAGTGTCTGCTTCTAGCATAACAGAAGGAAATCTCTATAGTGGTGATGACACAAGACAAGGTATTGCTATAGTGGCCTGAAGTCACTATGCAGTCCAGGCTGACCTTGAATTCCTGGTGATCCTCCTGCCTCAAGCCTTAGTGCTGCGATTACAGGTATGTCCCACCATGCCTGGCTATTAATATATCTTTAATATAAGTCATTCCAGATATTTGCGCACATTTAGATTTTTCTAAAATGAGAGCACATTGTTCATAGTGTTTTCTATCAAGTTTTTGCCCATGTCAGTGACTTTTCATCTCATCTTATATTCAGCCCATATTCAAATTTCTATTTTCACCAAAATCAAACAATAGTATTTATCTTAAAACAAAACTGTGTACCTTACATGCAGACTACTCTGAAATGTTAGTCATCTAACATTCTTGAAAGCTTCCTGTAGCTTCCTGTACTCTTGAAAGCTTCCTGTAGATCTATGCTGTGTACCAAAGGATCACTACTGTTCTATGTGATATACTTATTTTATTTACATATCTAGAATACACCCTAGACTATGTCCTTGCCTTGTGCTAGAAGCAGACACTGAACTTTATTTCATGTGACACATGGTTTATAGTCCCTAAGTATCTAACCAACAGTACAATATTGAGACATATACTACAAAAATATCCACAAACGTTATAGTGAATTCACTTTATAAGCTAAATAAAAAGAGTAAGAATTAAGAGCAAGGATTCCTTTGACTATTAATCACGAAACCTTAGGAAAATAACCCCTCATGGATCTTTTATTATCAAAATTAGAAGGGTCAATGCTATGATCCTAGACACTTTGGAATAAAAGTCTTCAATATTCACTGTTACGTTCATAAAACTCCCTTTAGACTAACAACACCAAGTGCTGACAAGGATGTGAAATAGCTGTAAATTTGTATACTTCAGGAGGATGGCTGCAAGTTCAAGACCAACCTGGGCTACAAAATGAGCAAAGCCAGCCTGAAATGCACAGTGAGACACTGTCTCAAAGACAAAAACAGAAAGAAAATTAACAGTCATCAAAGACATTGCCTCTTTGTGTGCCCTATTCATAAAATGATTCAACATATAATATGTCAAAATTATTGATTACTGTTTACTTATAACATGGTATAGTCACTTTGGAAGGCTCTGGTAGTTTCTCATATAACCAAACACACTTCAGCAATTCCACCCATGAATAGTACCCAGGATAAATGAAAATATACGCTTGTATTGGGACAAAGAAAAAAGGAGGAAGCAATCCAAACATCTACCAGTAGGTAAACATAATCTGTTTAATAAAATATATTAAAACTGTAGTAAATCTATACACAATGGGACACAACTCAATAGTTAAAACTAATTTACTGATACACACAATATCACAGACAACTTTCCAAGTATTACACTAAGGGCGAGGGGTGGTAGCACACGCCTGTCGTCCCAGCACTAGGGAGGCTGAGGCAGGAGGATCACTGTGAGTTCAAGACCAGGTTGGGCTACAAAGTGAGCTCAAGCCCAGCCTGAACTGCGTATTGAGACCTTGTCTCAAAACACACACACACACACACACCCTAAACATTTGAATACATGGATATTTTATTGCATGTAAACCTTGGGGCATAAACCTGTAATCCCTGTACTCAGAAGGCTGAAGCAGGAGGATCATGAATTCAAGGCCAACCTGGTCTATCTAGTGACTTCAAGTTCAACCTGAGCCACATTAGTGAGACCTTGCCTCAAAAAACAGATTAAAAAGTTCAAGTCTTGTAAGACTTTTAAAAAAAATAATTTTTATACTTACCTCCGTTTCTTTTGAGCAAGATTCAGTTCCATAAACTTATACTTCTGGTACTGTTCATCCAGCTTCTTTAGTACTGTATCTGCAGTCTCATTCCCAGGCTGTTTCATAAATGCGTCTACATCTTCCTTTAAAAACAAGAATGTTATTACAAATTTTAGAATTTATACCACTAATCAAACTTTTTACTATTTTCTTTTTAAAACACAAAAGGCTTTTTCTCCAAAGGTTGTGTTAAACTAAAGGAAGTATTAGAAAAACTTAAGAGAAGCTGGTGGTCCCCCCCCCATACAAGTTTTCAAGAGTATGAGGTGGATCAAAGGTTAGGAGGCAAGCCTGGGCAACAGCCAGGATGTTTTCTCAAAATAAAAATAAAAAAGGAGCTGGGGATATGGATCAGTGCTCCCTGGATTCAATCCCCAGTAGCACAGGAAAAAAAGAAACCATATCAGACCTTTTATATACATTATGTAACTAATTTATTTTCCTTCACCTTCTTTTAATTTTTATTTACTGTGTAAGTATAGAGATAAGGATGACCTTGCTTGCTTTATGCTTTTCCCATGTGGTCCTAATAGTAATTAATATATTAT
>NW_004524949.1:670950-673029 GCF_000260255.1 Octodon degus | reverse complement strand
ATAAATCCTGAGGGGATTTCACTGACCTTCTCAGACCCAAAGGCTACAACTCTTGTTTCCTAGGTCCTGTTTTACCTTGATCTTAACCATCCAGTAGAAAAGTATGAAGACGAAATATAGGAAGTAAATCCATGCTGCTATGTTGAGCTGTGGGGGACTCAGGTCAACATTTTTTGACATTGTCAGTTAAACAGAAGACCCAATGCTATGATGGGCTACTGGACTCTTTTAGAATATTTTGCTGAGTTTACACACCTATAATATTCAATAACAGAACTTAGAAAAAATGGGGTATACCGATGAATGTCCATTTTGTATCTGTGTATTCAAAGTGGATAGAACAGATATATAGTTACATTCTCTTAATGAATAGAATGATTTGTTCTACTGGTGTTTGTAACTAGGATCTCAAGTCCACATCTTGTACAGCAATTAAACACTAAGAAGAATGTAAAAAAAATAGGTATTATATCTATAAAACCAGTCATTTTTTGTACCAATAATCAAACTCAGGACCTTGCACTTGCTAGGCAGGCATTTATCCTACTGAGCTATCTCTCTGACCCTATAAAGCCAAGCTTAACATCATTTTGGTCAGCTAGCACCCTGAATGGAAGCATGTCCTTAGTTCTAATGAAATCTATACACCAGTTTAAGTTACAGACAAATGTTATAAAAATTCAAAAAGGTAAAAAGAAGAAGAAATTGTTCAACTTAAAGAAAACAGCTGTAAGTATGGTAACTAGTTAGAAATTGGATAGGCAGAGAAACACATTTAGAAAATTCATTTATAAAACCAGAGTGTATTGGTCAAGTAAAATTATAATCACTTTTTACAATGTTTAGGTTTGTAACCACAAATAATTAGTCAGAAGCTTTTGTAGGTCAATTAAGGAATCTCTTAGAATTAGAAGGAATAGAAGTCTTTTACCCATAATCAAATTTTTTTGTATTTTATTTTATCTTTGGAGGGCTGGACAAATAGCTCAGCAGATTAAAGCTCCTACAAGCAGGAGCAGGGGCTGGGGATTCAATCCCCAGGCCTGCCATGCCAGCCCCACCCTTGGGACATGCTGAGATGGCAATTGAGCCTGGGCATGGTGGCACACACCTGTAATCCCAGCACTTGGGAGGCTGAAAATAGGAGGATCACTGTGAGTACGACCTAGTAGTAAGACCCTGAACACCCTGTAGACCCTTCCCTAAAATACAAAAAAAAAAAATTGGCAACTTTATGCCCCATTTTTTCATTTGGCCTCTGGCTCAGTTACTTTTATACCTTCTCTCACTTACACAGACCTTCTTTCTGCTCTAACAGCACTTGGGGGAGCCCCTTCTATAAGATTTAACATAGCTTGGGTTAACATTCAACCTTTATAAGATTTGAGTTTTACATCTTGACAAGCTTTAAGACTTTTTGTGGCCTTGGAGACCTCCACTCTGCCTCCTGCTGCCATTGAAGGAGCGAGCCTGAGTCCCAGAAAACTTAAGGATCTTCAAAAATGACAGAACAAAGAAGCAAAGTGTAATCTCAGACCTCCATCCCACCCAGAACAAGTGCAGAAGACAAGGATATAGAAGAACTTTGAATTCACATACCTGAAATTTCTGAAACGATCACAACTGAAGTAAAGAAACAACTAAATCAGGCTACAGAAGAAATCACATCAAATATAATCTCTCAGAGAAAAAAGAAATGACACCTATAATGAAAGAATTTCTCAGCATATCAAAATTAGTCATAGATTAAAAAAATAGATGAGAATAGAAAAATGATGGAAAACTTAATGGAAAGAGGGCTGGCAAGATAGCTCAGCTGGACTAAGTACCTGCATAAGCAAGCATAGGGACCAGGGTTCCATCCCTGGCACCACATGCCATGCCAGCCCCACTCCTGGGCATGCTGAGCTGGCGACAGAGTCTGGGCATGGTGGCTCACGCCCGTAATCCTGGTGCTAGAGAGGCTGAAAACAGGTGGATCACTATGAGTTCAAGCTGCATAGTGAGACCCTGCACATACACACACATGCACACATACACACACACACACACACACACACACACATATATATATATATA
>NW_004524949.1:669511-670850 GCF_000260255.1 Octodon degus | reverse complement strand
TCCATTGAAAGCTGGCAGAACTGTTTAAATGAAACTGAAGACAGACATTCAGACATTGAAGTCAGCTTTGCAGCTAACAAACTCGAAAAGTCTTAAAAATCAAAGGAACCAGGAAATAACAATTGAACAGCTGCAAGATGAGGCAAAGAAAAATAATATAAGGCTTATACATGTCAACAAGAGGGAGACAACATGAGTCAAATAAAAAGACCATTTACAGAAATAACAGAAATATTCCAAAGCATGGGAAAAGAATCTGACATACAGACAAGTAAGGCATATAGAACTTCAATAATCCATAATTAAAATAAATCGACACCCAGATACATAATAATCAACACCCTAAATTTTCAGCACAAGAAGAACATACCAAAAGCTGCTAGAGAAAAGAAACGTCACCTATAAAGGAAAGCATATCAGATTCACAGTGGACTTCATAACACAAAACCATTAAGTGGAGAAGAGCTTGGAGTGAAGTATTTCAAATTCTAAAAGAAAACAACTTCCAACGAAGATTGATGTGCCCTACAAAGCTAAAGTCCAAAATTAATGGAGAAATAAGATACTTCCATGACAACAACTGAAAAAATTCATGACCACCAAACCAACACTACAAATAGTACTGAAAGATATTCTAGACAAAGGTAAAATGACCACAATTCCAAGAACAAAAACAAAAAGAAACCACCAAGGAGGGCAAGCAACTAAACAGAGGGAACAAGTAGGGAACCAACACCAGAAAAATAACATGATAAAGATAAACAAAACATACCACTTATAACCATCAATGTAAAGGCCTCAATTCACCAACCAAAAGAAGCAGACTGACAGAGTGGATCAAGAAACAAAATCCAACAATATGCTGTATACGAGAAACACATTTGACTCAAAAGGAAACTGACAGACTGAAAGTCAAAG
This sequence comes from Octodon degus, assembly GCF_000260255.1. Classification (NCBI taxonomy): domain Eukaryota; kingdom Metazoa; phylum Chordata; class Mammalia; order Rodentia; family Octodontidae; genus Octodon; species Octodon degus. Next base: position 669,932 of record NW_004524949.1, on the reverse strand, counting down.
GATGGGAAACAATGCTCCATGTGACAGGAATCTAATATCTTGGTTACTTTTCTCTCATTGTGGACACAAAATACCCTAATGCAAAATTAAGGAAGGAAAGCTTTATTTAGCTCACAGTTGGTGGAGATTTCAATCCATACTCGGCTGGTTCCAAGTCAGAGTGGCGCATGGCAGAGCAACAGTTCATGGCAACAGTGGAAAACATTAAAGCAGCAAGAGCACAAAAGGGGATCTGGGGAGATAGCTCAGTGGTCTAACACCTGCCTGGTAAGTGCAAGAACCTAAGTTCAATCCCCAGTATCGCATGCTGTGCCAGCCCCGAAACTGGGCATGGCGGCACATGTGTATAATCCCAGTGCTGGGGAGAGTGAGACAATAGGATCATTATGAGTCTGAACTGTGTAGTGAGACCCTGTATCCA
>NW_004524949.1:661476-669411 GCF_000260255.1 Octodon degus | reverse complement strand
ATATATATACATATATGAAAATTACCAGTCATCAGGCTGGGCATGGTGGCATATGCCTGTACTCTCAGCACTCAGGAGACTGAGGCAGGAGGATTTCTGTGAGTTCGAGACCAGCCTGAGCTATAAAGCAATCTCAAGGCCGGCTAGAACTGCATAGTGAGACCCTGTCTCAAAAAGAACAAAAAAGGAAAAAAAATTACCAGTAATTAAAGACATTGCCCATTTGTGTGCCCCAGTCATAAAATGATTCAACATAGTATATGTTGAAATTACTGATGACTTATTTTCAATTCAATAAGTTACACAACAGAAATCATGGTAAGTATGATCACCAGGTTCCCAAGGTGAACCACAAAGGCTTCCTTAAGTATGAGGTAGTTGAAACAAAGTACTGTAAGCCTAAAAGGCAAACAGAACAATCACTTGAAATAAATAAGCAAAAGTTTACTATTTTAAAAAAGTTAATGTGTGCTACCTAGTCCTTAAAGAAAAGCTATTTATTAGATAAGGATCAGGAAATAGATGAAAATATATGGACACTTTCTGTAATACACTGTGCTGTGGGAATATAAAAACACCAAAAGGAGCTGGGGAGATGGCTCAGTGGAATAAGCTCTTCCATGGCAAGTGAAAGGGCCTGAGTTCAATCCCAGTTCCGCAAAAAAAAAAAAAAAAAAAAAAAACCACCAAGAATTTTGTTCTAAAATACAGGTCAGAAAAAAAATAATAAATTCTGGAAAAACTTCAAGGCGGTAATAACTGAACCAGACAGTGAACAATAAAGAATACACCAGATAGATTAATGGTAAAAAAAAAAAAGACAATTCAAGAAATGAAAGAAAAAAAGATTACTGTACCAGTAGAGTTGGGGAAAAGTCCAGGCAAAACTTAACAATTGTGATACACAGCCTGTTACCAGTGAAGAAAATAACATCTATTCAGCACCTACTATACTTGAAAGCTAAAGAAACAGGCTTAAAGTGCCAAAGTCCTACGTTCAAGGCTAAGCAGCAATTGGGAAACAAAGGTAGGTTTCAAACCCTCACCTATGTAGAATTTTATGTTCTCTCTATAATATGGTATCACTGTTAAGTTTGGGAACAAAAATTATGTGAAATTTGGGTTCCTTATGATATTATGTTAGGTAAAGTTTTAAAGCCTAGAAAAAAATAACCCATTAAAATTTTAGGGGGAAAGGCATTGTAAGACTTTATAAAATCTTGAGATAAAGTTTGTTTTCCTGAATTAGACTTCTGAAATCATCTCCAGCTGAGCGCTATGGATGTTGTACTAATTTAGGAGTATACTAACTTATAGTACATATCTGGCATCACCCTAAGACTAGGAGAAATGACAGAAAGGAAGAGAAATGCCTTACTGTCCTCCCAGCAGCAGAGTATGAGAGTAAGTAGAGGCTCTGGAGCTCACAGGTTGCTCTACATCCTCTCCCATCTGCGACTGGTTACTTAAGGGCTCTATTTCTCTTTCATTATGCACAAAACGATAATAACAATAACAGAAACCATCTCCTGGAGTTTTGTAAAATAATTAAGAAAATACCTCACATTCAGCAAATGTTATTTCTTGTTACAATCCGCTGAGATAAATGTAAAGAAATAAATGGCACAGCTTCTCTGACAGAAAACACAGAAGGAAAATTATAAAACTCAATCCAAAAATGCAAATATACAAGAAACTGTGGTCTAAATAAGAAATGGGTTGCTTTAAAGATGTTAGACATGGTTAACAAAAAGATAGAGAACATCCCCTTAGATTTTTATAGTAGCTCGATACAAGAGGAAAGCCATTCAGCGGTTTCTGTCATTCTTTTAATAGCTTCCCAGCCGATAGTTTGATGAGGGGCTGAGGTCCACAGCTTCTACTTGCTTCTCTTTGTTTGATGGCTTGGTCTTCCGATTCTGTGACACCTTTAAACTGCATTCCCCACCTTTGCCCTCAAAATCGAGCACCGCACTCTCTACCACGCTATGCAATCCCCGTACCTAGGGGCAAGCAGGGTTACAGCGTGGTTTTTCTCAAACACCTGATGGCAGCCTTCTGCCTACACCCCAGTCCCACCCGCACGGCACACGCTCGCCGGCCGGCACAACCGACTTTCCTTCGCAACAGAGCCCTCTGCCACTTCCCGCGGAGACATTCGAAGGCCACCTAGTCCCCACGGCCCGTCCTCCACGCGCCCGCCCGGCTTCCCCCAACCCCCGGCTGTGGATGCGACTCTGCCGGCCTCGCGCTCCGCGGATGCCCGCCCCAGCCTGTGGCCTCCGCGCTCCCACGGTCTTTTTCAGGCCGTGTTTCTTCCGGAAGAGCTCTACAGAACTCTGTCGGTACTGAGGAGGAGGGAGAGTGGCCGTGGGCTCCCTACGTGGACCTTAGGCTCAGCTCCTTCCCCTCAACAGTCCAGGCTCTGACGAGGGCCAAAAGGAAACAGTCCTCGGCCTCAAACCAGGATGCCAGGGACGGTGGCACCCTTACCACAAACACAGCCTCAGGAATTCCCAGGTGGAGCCGCCGCCCATTCCCCATAGCCACTTCTCCGGAGCCACAACCGTCCTTGGACGCCGCCATCTTGAGGAAGCAAGCGCGCGAGTAACCGCCTCCTGCGCTGCCAGCTATTAGAGATGAGCGATTGGCTCATTTACAACTAAAGTCCCGCCCCCACCCTGAGTCTGCTCGTTTATTGGTGCCAAACCTACGAGTGCTGATTGGCTACATGCAGGTGAGCGACAAGTGTAGCCGGGACACAGAAGAGAAGCAGGAGATGCAGACAGGACCAATAGAGACTTCTGGGAAAGGGATCCTGGTGGAGGTTTTGTATTTAGGCAGGTCTAAAGCCCTGGGAATAGGGATCACGCGGGTTCCCACCCCGCCCCCAAACAGGTTATACCCTCCAGAATGACCTGCAGTGACGCCATCCCTTATCAGACCCAGGCAAGCCTGGGCGTAAACACCACCCCAGGCCTGATTAGTCCTACTATGCCAGAGAGTTTTACTGGTCCTTGTTTTGTGTCTCTTGTTTGTTTATTTCGTCTTTGTTGGTTGGTTGGTTTGTTGGTTTGTTTTTGGTGTTTTGTTTATTTTGTACAGGGAATTTAACTCAGAACTTTGTGCTTGCCAGGTTGAGTCTCTTTCGAAGTGGGGCCCTTGGCCTGATGATAACGAACTACTCCCATCGCACAGTCCCTTTCCCAAGGCACCTCTTGCATCAAAATCCTCTCAGCCTAGCTCAAAAAACTTAAAACTTCACACAAAATCTTAACTCAGGCCTGACATGGTAGTAGCACATGCCTGTCATCCTAGCACTAGGGAGGCTGAGGCAGGAGGACTGCGGAGAGTTCAAGGCTATCCTGGAATGCACAGCAAACCCTGTTTCAAACAAACAAATCTTAACTGTACATGGGCCCCAACATTGCCTGCTGCCACAACCTTTTAAAAGCAAATGACTTATACAGACCTACATAATATTTAGTACTTTTTCTTTCTTTCTCTTCCTTCCTTCCTTTCTTAGCAGTACAAGGGATAGAGCCCAGGGCCTTCCCACTGAGCTGCATTCTGGGCCTTTTGTCCTGTCTTGAGACAGGCTCTTGCTAAATTGCCCATGTTATGTTCAAACTTGCAGATCTGCCTGAACTTTCCAGAGTTCTGGAATTATAGAGGAGCACCACAGTGCCTGACTTTTGGTCTTTTCTGACCTTTAATCACCCTGTCTGCCTCTGCTTTCACTCAAGTGTTTCCCAGTGAAGCAATGCTTCTACTATGATCTTAAGGGAAAAGTCCATCTCCCTTCTGAGACGCAGTCACCAGACTGTCTCCACAGATGATGATCAGGCACTGACAAATACTTGTCTTTTTTTTTTTTTTTTTTTTTGCAGAACCGGGGATTGAACTTAGGCCCTTGCACTTGCCAGGGAAGCACTTATCCTACTGAGCCATCTCTCCGGCCCGTCTTTATGTATTTTTAAAAGGTTGTGGTCTGCTTAATGTATAAATGAGGGCATAAAAGCTCAGTGAACTGGCATTCCCCTCCTGGCTTCCATGCTCAACCTTGGGGAATAAAGACCTATCAGTCAGCTAAGAGTAAATATCATGTCTGTTCCTGTAGAGAAAAGTAGGTGGAAACCCTATTCATCATCACTGGCCCCCACAACACTTTCCAAGAAGGGAAAAATTATTTTTTAAAATAAGTATGGTTACTAGAGGCAAACATATACACCACTCACACACACTCAGACATTTGGTTTCACTTCAGCAAACCATATCTGTATTAATCACTTAAAATAAAAAAAACTCTACACAAAATTCAAGGAAGCCTTTCCCAACTCATCACTAATACTGATATACAATTTGGTTCTTAGGGCCAGGTTTTTCTGTTTAGTTTTGACCAGTGATGGTGAACCTTGTAGAGACCAAGTGCCCAAAGTGCAACCCAAAATCCACTTATTTATTGCGAAGTGGCCACACTACAGTTAAACCAGAATACTGAGGTTAAAAAAGAAAAAAAGAATACTGAGGGTTTTTGCTTTTTGCGGTACCGGGGATTGAGCTCAGGACCCTGCACTTGCCAGACAAGTGCTTATTATACTGAGCTATCTCCCCGGCCCCCAATACTGAGGTTTTAGTTTAGAAAAAACAATTGTTACCTGATGCTTGGCTGCTGGGGCAACTTGGCTTCAGTGCCAACAGAGAGCTCTGCACACCCACTGGCATGCAAGCCATAGGTTTGCCACTATTGGTTTAGAACAGAAATTTTAACAGCTTACTGCTTACATTTTAGTTCCTTACAAATATAAACAAATAATTTCTATATTACATTGCTGAAGGAACTTCCTTTCTAGGTTTAATTAAAAAGCTATAATGCTGTTTCCTTCTGACTCCTATATTTTCTTCCCTATATGGCAATAACTTTTAAAGAGTGCACTAAGCTTATAAAATCTAAATCAGTTCATTTTCTCATCTGGGAGGGAGAACTTCATCCTGCCAGCTTCAGATCTAGTAATGACCTAAACTTTATCTTCAGATTGCTTTAGTAAAGGCATTTTTTAAATTGGCATTTTTGGGGGCTAGGGATTTAGCTGAGTGACATAGCACTTGCCTGGAAAGCATGAGGTCCTGAGTTTAATGTCCAGTACCAAAAAATAAATAATAAAATTGACTTTTAAAAGATTAAAGCCCTTCATCACGGACACTTTTTTTTTACAGATACTTTAAAACAGAAAACTTAAAACACATACCTCAGGAAATAACTTTTAAATAACATTAAATTCTCACAGAATACTTTTGTTGATTTTTTGCCAAGCATTTGTATCCTTAGCTTATAGTTGCTGTTGATGAACTCATTTTCTGACATGAATGTTGGCTGATATTTTCATTTAGGTTAAGTAATAAGTTTTCTGACAAAGATTTATATCTTAAGGACAGCAAGACGGCTCAATGGCACAGGGCCTGCCTGGCAAGTGCAGGGTCCTGAGTTCGATTCCCCAGTACCGCAAAAGAAAAGAAAAGAAAGATTTAGATCTTGGGGCTGGTGAGATGGCTCAGTGGTCTAAAGCACCTACTTAGAACAAGCTTAGCAAAGCACAGGGACCGCGGTTCAATCCCCAGCACCACATGCCAGCCAGCCCCGCCCCCTGGTGGGCTGAGCTGGCCAGACACACACACAAATAAATAAATTTTTTTAAAAAAAGATTTATATCTTGGTGCTATAGTCATTCATCAATGATATCAATGACTTCTTTTCTGAGCGGCATAATGGTCTTTAAATATCAAAGTATTGCTTCATTTTTTGAGCTATTCACAATGTAATGGCCAAATACATGACCCTCCTTTAAGCTGAATCTACATTTAATAACATTTTCTCCTATTGAGGAACTGGCCATGAACCCCAATTGCTTTGTATGAGGGGTATAGTGAAGGATAAAAAAATTACTAATCCATAAAAGGGGGTCTGGGAGGTCAATGCCTCAGTATGGGCAGAGAGAATGACACTCCATGCTAGCCACCATTTATTGAGCATACACAATAATCTAAGGGCTTACCAGATGACTCAGAGGGTGGTGATTATTTTAAATTGACAAAGATCTAATATTGATGTAATCTTCCCAGAAGGGCCACAGCATCATGAGACCATTAAGGCCATCATCAAGGCCTCCAGGCCCTACCCTCAATTCATAATTTGTGGTTCCTAATATTTCTCCCTTTTTGTTTTTGTGATTGCAGCAGTTTAAAAAAACAGTATATAGGAGCCAGGGAGATGGCTCAGTGGAATAAGCGCTTCCCTGGCAAGCACAAGGGCTTGAATTCGATCCCCAGTTCCACCAAAAAAAAACCAAACAACAACAACAACAACAAAAAAAACCAGTATATAGCCTATGATGGCCATTATAGGAGCAAACATATTCTCAAGAGATTGTGGGAGGCCCTGTCACATCATCAGTGTTTGAGCCTCCTGTGTTGTCTTCTTCAGCTGTCCCCATATCATAGGTCTCATAGGCTGTGTGGAGCTCAGTATTTGATGTATTGGGCTGTCCTCTAGAGTCATTCTCAAGAATGCTCATGCTGGAGGACTACAGGGAAACAGGCTCCACTATGGGGATGCGATATTCCTCTTTCCGTGGTCCAATGGTCACATGTGCCATGAGGGCAGCCACAATGGCATTTGATTGCCTGTTAATACACAAGCATGCCCTTGACCCTGTGTTTTCAACTGCACTGGGTCATTCCACTTTCCTGTTCAAATGTCTGCTCCTACGGGACTGTAATAGTGATTGTAAACCCACTAAATCTTAGATATCTTTATTGATCGAATCTGATATTTTATCATGTCTTCCTAGTTTTAGCTAAAGAATTTAAAGACTTTTGTTGAGCGTTTATTGGTTCGGTTTTAGTTTTTCATTTTTTTCCCATAACAGTGGTTAACAACTAGTATAGCAGGAAATTGCCAGAAGGGTCAGCAATTGGACTTCCTTTTTCTATCTAACTTATTATTATGATCCTGTTTTATATATTTTTTGGTTATACTTTTCTGTTCATGACCAAGTTAAAATGAGACCTGTGGGTGGCCAGATAGCTCATTGAACTAAAGTCCCTGCTTAGGCAGAGTGCAGTGGCCAGGGTTCAATCCCTGGCTTGCCATACCAGCCCCACCCCCATCCCCACCCCCCAGCGCACTGACATGGCAATTGAGACTGAGTGTGGTGGCGTGCACCTGTAAGCCCAGTACTTGGGAGGCTGAAAACAGGAGAATCACTGCGAGTCTAATCTACATAGTGAGACCCTGTATACCCTGTACTAAATACATAAAAAAGAGAGAGACCTGTGTTAATCAAATTATACTCTTGCTGTCTATCAAGATCAGTTGTTTCCTTAGGCATTTTTTAGAGCAATTTATGCTTTCTGTGAAAACATGGGAGACTCCTTCCTCTTAGTGACCCTCCTTTGGCACAATGTACACTTGTTGATTCCTATCCTCTGGCTGGGGTCCAGCAGTCTCCTTGTTCAGGAATTTGGGCGACTCACCAAAGTTGTAGGAATTGTAAAAAAGATTCCCTCATTTCTTGGGATCTTGTTGACCTTGAAGGGCCAGGGCCAAAATACTGGCTGTCCTCTTAGCCCAGTTATCTTTCTAGTTCTGGTCTATAAACTTCAGTTGTTGAACACCCAGAGGGAAAATCAATGACATCAGCAGTGTACTGGGAGCAGTGAGCTTAACTATTATAATTTTATCTGAATATCAAGCACTATGAAATATAAAGTATAGCCAGAGGACTATTAATTTTTATCAATTAAGGATGTACACCCAGAAAGGATGAATACATTTAATACACCATGAGATCAGCAATAATGAATGTTAGCTATATGGAAATCTTTGTCTCTTAATTTAGCTGTGTACCAGGAGCATCCATTAATAAAACATTATTT
>NW_004524949.1:643603-654365 GCF_000260255.1 Octodon degus | reverse complement strand
ATAAATAATAAATAAATAAATGATTGCCACCAGAATCTCAGCCTGTGGGTTTGTCACCAGAGTCTCAGCCTGCTCCAGCCTCGCTGCACCACCTCTCTCCTGTCGCTATGGCTGCCTATAAGCTCATGCTCATCTGGCATGGCGAGAGTGCCTGGAACCTGGAGAACCACTTCAGAGGCTGGTGTGATGCCCACTTGAGTCCGGCGGGCCGCGAAGAGGTGAAGCGCGGTGGGCAGGCACTGCGAGATGCTGGCTGCGAATTTGATATCTGTCAGCAAGGATCGTAGCTGTGCAGACTTCACTGAAGATCAGCTGCCTTCCTGTGAGAGTCTGAAAGACACCATTGCCAGAGCTCTGCCCTTCTGGAATGAAGAAATTGTTTCCCGGATCAAGGAGGGGGAATGGTGTTGGTTGCAGCCCACAGCAACAGCCTCTGGGGTGTAGTCAAGCATCTGGAAGGTCTCTCTGAAGAAGCCGTCATGGAGCTGAACCTGCCAACTGGTATTCCTGTTGTCTACGAGTTGGACAGGAACTTAAAGCCCACCAAGCCCATGCAGTTCCTCAGGGTTGAAGAGACCGTGCGCAAAGCCATGGAAGCTGTGGCTGCCCAGGGCAAGGCCAAGAAGTGAAGACCACCAGCAGCCTGCGCCCCATCCCCCCACCCTCCACACTCTCCCCGCCTGTCACACTGACCACATCTGTAGTTATCCTGTATTGTAGTTGAGATGGGGACCAGTGGCTGCCATTTCCCTTTTAGCATTTTGGCTTCTGCACCCACTCCCTTGATAGAATCTAGGGAGAACAGTACCTCTTGGTGTTGTATGTTATGGGTCAGTGCCGAAAGAAACAAGGAGAAGACCCAGTGAATACAGCTTCAGCGGTCTCACTGAGATTCGTCTCTCTCCAAGTGAGCCCAGAGCCTCAGAAGCATCTTACATTTATTGAGGGGTAAAGGCAGGCTAAGGAATGTGCATAATTACTTAAGTGAATACAAACTACTCTATTAACTTCCACCATTTGCCTAGCACTAGGTTCACACAAATGCTAGCCGATAACATCCCAAGCAAGGGATCAAAGAACAGGGTGCCTGCAGGAGAAGCTGTTATCTGCAGCCTTGAACCCCAGCTTGTGGGATTTACAAGTGAGAGACAGCAGCTCTCCCCGGGCTCTGTCTATTACTTCCTGCTCCCTTGGGACATTAGGCTTTTGTTTCATATCTATATTTTTGTATCTAGGACACAACCTCTAGTTCTCAGTCCAAGCCCAGGGAAGGCTCTTCTTATCCGGGAGAGCTGAGAGGTAGTAACTTTCTGGTGCTTCTGCTTTGTTTACTAAGGACCTGCTTGAGTAGGGGACAGGGATAACCATGCCAAGGCATGACCAGCGAGGAGCGGCCTGAGCACGCTGCTCCCCAGAGCCAGCCCTGCGCTCTTCTGTAGTCCAGTCAGTCAGCAAGCTCTCGACATTCCAGTGAGAGTTGAATGTAACCTGCATGGTGACTGAAGTACAGTTTCTTCCCTCACCCTAGAGGAGCTGACTCCGGAAGGTTGGGCTTAATCCTGAATTAAGTTTATGTGTTCAATTTCTTTACAAAATTATGTATCTAAACAAAAACCCTTCTGGGGCTTCTAGTGGTGGTTGGATAGTTCCACATGTGGTCGCCAGAACATAAGCCATTCCTCACACCAGTACAGGATGAGCTCTGGCCTCTGTATGGTAGGAGGGCGTCCTGCTGTGTATCTTAGGATCCCTCTGCCTTGTTTTGATGGCAGCGAAAATGCCTTTTGACCATGTCTAAGTGCATCTCACAATGTCTGATTTCTGAATCATGTTCCAGCCGGCCTGGCTTCACCACATGGGCCAGCACTCATTTGAGCATAACTATGTCTTGTTCCAGATCAGTATAATAAAGGAGTGATGTGCAAAAATAAATAAATAAATAAAAGTGTAAGACTATGAATCAATTATAAGCAATAAATTCTTACCCCATGACTGCAGGAGGCTTTAGGGAGACAGACATCTAGGCACAAGCCATAACACCTCATAAAAAGCAGAAGGAGCTATTCTGTTTGCAGACAATGTGGACTTCAAGCCAAGAATAATCAAAAGAGATAAAAAGGTCACTATGTACTTGTGAGGGGAAAACTTCAAGAGGAAGAGATAACAATCATAAGTATATATGCACCAAATATGGGAGCACCCAAGTGTATAAGACAAATATTAATAGACATGAGTCAAATAAACAATAACACGATTGTAATGGGGACCTTAATACCCCATTGTCACAAAGAGATCAACTAGACAAAAAAATCAGCAAAGAAATAGCAAAACTGAATGAAATTTGTGAACAAATGGACTTAATAGATGCTTTCAGAGTTTTCTACCCAACAACATCAGAATACACATTCTTCTCAGATGCACACAAGACACTGTGTAAAATAGACCATATACTATCCTATAGAATATGCTTAAGTAAATGCAAAGGAATTGAGTTTATCCCATGCATATCATCTGAACATAGTGTAATGAAATTGGAAATTGCTGACAAAAGAAACTGCAAAAGCTCCATAAACACATGGAAATTAAATACTTCCCTCTGGAACAACCAATGGGTTGCAGATGAAATTAAGGGAGAAATTAAACAATATCTACAAGCGAACTAAAATGCAAATACAACTTACCAGAACCTGTGAGACACAATGAAAGCAGTCTTAAGAGGGATATTTATAGCAGTGAATTCTCACATCAGGACAACAGAATGAGCCCAAATAAATCTTACGCTGCACTTCAAACTCCTAGAAAAAGAAGGACAAGTCAAGCAGAAAGCCCAAAAAAGGGAGGAAATTATAAAAATCAAAGCAGAAATTAACACTACAGAGACTAAGAAAACAACACAAAATTAATGAATTGAAGAATTCGTTCCTTGAAAAAAATAAATAAAATTGATAAACCACTAGCCAACCTTATCAAAAAAAAGGAAAGAAAAAAACCTCATATCCAAGCAATAAGGAATAAAAAGATTGAAATCACAATAGTTCCTGTGGAAATTCAAAAGATCACCAATATGTACACTAAACTCTTTACTGTCATAGGTTAGAAAACAGAGAAGAAATGGGCATATTCCTAAAAACATATGAATTACCAAAGCTGAATCACGAAGATATAAAAATTCTAAATAACTCAATACCAGTCAATCAAATTAAAAATGCAATTAAAAAGTTATCAACAAAGAAAAGCCCTGGTCCTGATGGATTCATAGTTGAATTGTACAAGAAATTAAGGAAGATTTAACGCCAATACTCCTTGAACTCTTTAGTGAAGCTGAACAAAGGAAGCAATTTTCTCAAACTCATTACTGGAGGCAAATACTATCCTAATACCAAAACCAGAGAAAGACCCAACATCCACCAAAATGACTATAGGTCAATCTCCTTAATGAACATAGATACTAACATCCTCAATGAAATCCTAGCAAACAGTATTCAGCAAATTATCAAGAAGATTATAAAGTGATGACCAAGTAGGATTCATGCCAGGAATGCAGGGATGAATCAACATATGCAAATCAATAAACATATGTCATATTAACAGAGCTATAGATGACAATCATATTATAATCTCAGTAGAAATAGAAAAAGCTTTTGACAAAATCTAGCACCCATTCATAATAAAAGCCTTACAGAAAATCAGAACAGATACTCTTCACCCCAATCTGGTAAAAGCCATCTATGACAAACCAACAGCAGACTACTACATGGGAAAAAATCGGAAAGCTTTTACTCTAAAATCAGGAACACGGATGTCCATTATCACCACTCCAAGTTAATATATCTTTGGAAATGTTAGTCAGAACAATTAGACAAGAGAAAGAAATAAAAGGAATAAGGATAAAAAAGGAAAAAGTGTCATTATTGTTATTCACAGATAACATGATACTCTCCATAGAAGACCCCCAAAACTCCACCAAAAGACTCCTGTATTTAATAACCGAATTCAGTAGCATAGCTGGATACAATGTCAACTGTAGGATAAACATGGGTTAAAGGAAAAAGGACAGCTTGTTCCTGAACACACTCCATGAGCTAAGTGCTGACCTTTCCTTGACCTGTGTACCTCCAGAGTCTGCAGACAGACACACTTCCATTATGTTTTGAGTATTATTCCCTGAGAACCTCAGGTTATTTGAGGATAAGATGTAAGCAAGGTATACAGCCAACACATGCACAGAAACCCTGACTGGTATAACCTTGAGGGATCTCACAACAATGGAGGAAAAAAAATAAAAGCCATGGGTTGGAGGAGTGTTTTTGCTTTTCACTTTCACTCCCTTCTCTTTGCCTCCTGCATTGTGTTCATGTCTTCTCATTTCTGCAATGCAACAGTCAACATTCAAAAATCAATAGCATTTCTATACACAAACAATAAACACAGTAAGAGAGAAATTAGGGAAACCACACCCTCCACAATAGCATCCAAAGAATGAAATACTTAAGAATCAATTTAACAAAGGAAGTAAAAGCTCTATATGCTGAAAATTACAGTACTCTAAAAAAGGAGATTGAAGAAGATATCAGGAGCTGGGGAGATAGCTCAGTCAAATAAGTGCTTGCCTGGCAAGTGCAAGGTACTGAGTTCAATGCCCAGTACCGCAAAAAAAAAAAAAAAAAAAGAAAGAAAGAAAAGAAAAGACTATCAGAAAATGGAACAATATCCCTTGTTGATGCACAGGAAGACTAAACAGTGAAAATGGGCAGTTTCAAAGCTACTAGTCAGATATAATGCAATCCCAATCAAATTCCAACAGCTTATCTCACAGAATTACAGAAAACAATGTTAAAATTCATTCAGAATCAGAAGAGATCTAAAATAACAAAGGCAATTCTGGGCAAAAAAGGCAAGTCAGAGGATATCACAATCCCTGGTTTGAAATCATACTATAAAGCTACTGTGATTCTTTTTTTTTTTTTTTAAATGCACCCTAGCCTTTCAAGGTCAGTGAAGACTCAGGACATAAGAGAACCTGTACTGTAACAACATGTAACTCAGTTGTGCTCCCAATTTTCTGATCAAGAAGATTATGGAGCCACAGAGGAATGTGTTTGATGATGTAAAGTGAGCCTGGGGAGAGTCACATGGAGAGAAAAAAACATTCTCTCAGGCTTTCACAGAGAGCAAATAGGTCAAGCAATGGCTGTGACTCATCCTCATGTCAGACACTGACGAATGTACAAAAGGTGGTACAGGGCTACAGGATAAATCCTGAGAGTACTTGGCTGACCTCATCAGATACAAAACCTACATTTCTTGTTATACAGGTCTTGCTTTATCTTGGTCTTAACCATCCAGCAGAAAAGTATAAAAGTGAGATATATAAAGTAAATTCATATTAATATGATGAGCTGTAAAAGAAAGGCTCAAGTCAATAACTTCTGAGGATAACCCATTAATATTATAGACTGCTAGACAGTGTTAGATTTTTAGTTGAATTCAAACACTTATAGTATTTAGATGCCAATAGAATATTCACCTGTGACAGGACAAAAAAAAGGATACAAAGGAAAGATCATTTTGTATTTATATATACAAAATTGTTAGGATAGATACACAGTTACTTTTGCTTAATTCAATGAGAAAAAAGAGGTGTACTAACTGTTTGGACAGGTTATCCTGTCTGTTTCTTGTGCTATGGATAACCACTAAGAAAATAACAATGTACAATGTATTGATTATCAAAACTGTCCTATTAATCAGCTGTGAAACTGTCTCATTTATATTTATTTCTCAATAAAAAAGTGCAGTGCCAGGAAAAAAAAAAGACCCAAGGATAATGGAACCAATTAGAAGATGTAGAAACAACTCAAGACATACTCAGCCATCTGATCTTTGCAAAGGTGCCAAACACATTTACGGAAGCAAGATAGCCTCTTTAACAAATGGTGCTGAAAAACCTGACTGTGCACATGCCAAAAATTAAAATTGGACCCATATCGTTCACTATGCATTAAACTATATTCAAAATGGATCAAGGATCTCCATACTTTTTTGAGTGCGAATCTATAGTTTATTTTTTTATTTTTTATTTTATTTTATTGAGAAACAAGTATCAATGAGACAGTTTCAAAACTGATTAATAGAACAGTTTCAATAATTAATACATTGTACATTGTTATTTTCTTAGTGGTTATCCATAGTACAAGATGCAGACATGACATCCTGTCCAAACACTATTAGTACAAATCTTTCTTCTCATTGAATTAAGCGAAAGTAGCTGTATATCTATTCTAACTATTCTGCATATACAGATACAAAATGGTCCTTCCTTTGTATCCCTTTTTTTGGTTTAGTCCTGTCAGAGATGGGTATTCCATTAGCATCTAAATGCTATAGGTGTGCAAATTCAGCAAAACAATCCAACACAGTCCAGCAGTCCACGATAGTAATGGGTTATCCACAGAAGTTGTTGACTTGAGCCTTTCACAGCTCAGCATATTAATATGGCTTTACTTTATATACCTCATTTTTATACTTTTCTGCTGGATGGTGAAGACCAAGATAAAGCAAGACCTATATGACAATAAATATAACTTTTGTATCTGATAAGGTCACTCAAGTACCCTCAGGATTTATCCTGTAATCCTGTACCACAGTTTGCAAGGGATCTCCATATTAAAACAGAAGCTGGAAAATAGAATAGGGAAAAGTTTTGAAGACATTGGTATAGACAAAGACTTTATGAATAATACCCCAATAGCAAAGGAAGTATCACAAAGAATCAATAATTGGGATTTCATCTTATTAAAAAGTTTTTTCACAGTAAGAGAAACTAACAACACAGTGAAGATAAATCCCACCAGTTGGTTTTGCCATTTGTTTCTCAAAGGATTACTATCAACAACATATAAAAAATAAAAAGCAGACCTCCCAAATTTAAAGACCCCATCTAAAAATGGATATGTGAGATAAATACACATTTCTCAGTTGAAAAAATATAAATAGCCAATAATATATGAAAAGAAGTTCAACATCACTGGGCATTTGAGAGATGAAAATTAAAATAACACTGAGATTCCATCTCACCCTGGAAAGAACTGATATTATCAACAAATCAGAGGTGGGTGTAGTGGCAGTGTAAGTTGATATAACTCAAGACTGTACACATAAGTGAAATAAAGCAGATGTACCTGTGAAAGCACCATACTCTCTCCCTAATGTGAGAAGCTGAAAGAGTAAATAAGATCCAAAATGTGTGATAGATATTGTGAAAAGGGAAGAAATTTCAAAAGGAAAGAGAAACTGGGAAAGGGGTGGAGAAAAAGGAGGAAAAAATATATATATATTAGTTAAAATAGCTATATTACTAATTTTCCTTAGTTCATTGAACCAAAAGGTTTGTGCTAATATTGTCTGCACAATAAAATGCCTTTATCTTGTACTCCAAGTAACTCATTTAAAAATGAAAATACACACTGTAATAACTATTATTTTCTTCCTATTATCTTGTTTTGAAATTTAGTCTTACTTTTTCTCTTTATAAATAGAGTGGTTTGATCTGGCTTGTGGAACGGTGAATTACACACGTGGAATTTGGCATTTGATGGCATTTTATGGCCAGTTAAGTGGCAAAAAAGGATGAGAACTTAAGGTCCTAAACATTAAGCCTCCAGCCATGGGTATAAAGGTTCTTGGGAAAGCCAGAAGTGGAAAGGAGTCTTACAGTGCAGCTCAGGCTGGCCTTGAGCTTACTTTGTAGCCCAGGCTGCTCTTGAACTCAACAACGATTCTCCTGCCTCAGCCTCCCAAATACTGGGATTACAGCTGTGTGCCACCATGCCCAGTGTAACTGGGGTCTGGCTTAGCTGGACCAGCTTTGCTTGAATAATTACACATCTGGATGGCTTGCTTTGGTCCAGATTTTGCAGCCATGGCTGTCATGCATAGTGCAAGAAGTTTTCAGGAAAGAATTAAGAATTGAAGATAAATAAACCAGGCTGCGCCCATCTACTGGACAGGTGAGGCAAGATGACTTGAGCCCGAGTTCAAATAATGCAGGAAGACTGAACTTCCCTCTCAAAGGAAATCATGATTGAGGAGATGGAGGTAACCCTTCCTTGTACTGATATCTTTAAGGACTATGGCATGAGTGGGTACACAGTTCATCCTTACAAAGGCAATCAGATGGATGTTCACTGAAGAGAAGTTTAAAGATGCCAATTTTAATAAATTTATATGAACTATAAAAATAAATAAATAAATAAATAAATAAATAATGTTATGAAGGGTGTCATTTGTTTTGGTGCTAGGGACTGAACCCAGGGCTCTCTCTGGACATGCTGGGCAGATCCTCTACCATAGAGCTGCAACCTCCTCAGCCCTAAACTTAGTTGTTTTTTTTTAAATATATTTAGTACAGCGTCAACAGGGTCTCACTATGTAGACTGGATTCTTAGTGATCCTTCTGTTTTCAGCCTTCCAAGCACTGGAATTACAGCCACCACACCCAGTCTCAATCCCTGTCTCAGCATGCCCGGGGGTGGGGCCCGCAAGACATGCCAGGGATCGAACCCTGGTCCCTCCTTCTGCACAAGCAGACACTTTAATCCACTGAGCTATCTAGCTGGCCCTCTAAATTTAGTTTTAAATTAAGATAAAAACCTACTCTTTGATGTAGATCAGGTAAATTCAAAGCCATTTCAGTCTTTGGATTTACCCAAGATATATCCATATTTATTCACAAAAAGACATATATAAAATGTTTATAGTAGATTGTATATGCATATCAATTTAGTTGAGTTTAAAATTGAGTGTATAAAAAATAAAATAAAATTGAGTGCATATTTTCTGGTAAATGACAAATTTACCACCAGCATAACTATATTAAATGAACTTATGAAAGGTGTACTTCAAAGTGGGCATGTTCTCAATGATAGAGCACTTGCCTAGCACCACAATAAACCCACCAATCAATCAATCAATGATTTATTTCCAGGAAGAGGGAAAATAATCATGATGTACAAAGAAATGAGAAACAAAGAATTTTTAACAAAAAGAAGTAGCTAAATCTAAATTTTACATTAACTGTTACTATAAATATGAATACTTTTAATTTGTAAGGGCTGAAGAAGGGGACAAGGCTACCACAGTATGAACAATTGATAGTATGTAAGTAAGGAGAGTACATACAAGTTCCTTGTGTTATTTCAAAGAGAAGTTACAATATCAATTTGATAAAATTTCAAGGATAACATTTAAAATATTCAAATACAATTTACAGTAACCTTTATATAATTTAATTTATGCTTCAGGACATGCTACATAGGAAACTCTATAATGCCCCTGAGGAAAAATATTTAGGATAACTATTAAAACAAGTTGTGGTACATGTCTCTAATTAATTCCAGCACTCTGGGAGGCTGAGGCAGGGAGATTCCAAAATCCTACCCAGCCTGGACAACTTAGGCAGTGAGATACCACCACAAAATAAAAAATAAGAAAAGGCATTTTGTAGAGCTCAATGTGAAGGGCTTGGGTTTAATCCCCAATACTGCAATCCATCAGTCAATCAATTGAGCTAGAAAGCAGAATAGGGACACTAGGTACTGAATAATGAGAAGAATTTCAACTGGTGAGTGTATAGAGTCTATTGAGCTAGAGTGCATTGCCTCTAAAATATTGAAGACTCTGAAGAATAATGAATGTTCAACTGAATGTTTATTGTACTTGGAAATGTGGACGATTCAGTTCACAGTCTGTTGAAAGATCACCATTTCATTCATCTCTGAATCTGAAACGTTTTGTTTTGGTACTTCTGCATGGGCTGCATCTGAGTGAAAGAAAGATAAGTTTATAACCATCTCTACATATTTTTGAGATTATAAAATAAATTATGAATGTTTTAATGTAAATCTCTGGTCATTTTCTCAATATATAATACTGGAAACTTTGTGAAACCTCCTAAAACAGATATTCAGGAATCAGGGGTAGGAGTAGGGCCAACACATCAGCTGAAGACTGAAGAAAAAAACTCTTTAAAACAATGGACACCTGGATGGTGATGCTTTCCTACATGCTTCAGCTAAACTCATCCACCTTGTCTAAACACTATTAGTTCAAAAATTTCTTCTCATTGAACTAAGAGAAAATAGCTGTGTATCTATGCCAACTATTTTGTGTGTGTGTGTGTGTGTGTGTGTGTGTGTATTTACAAAATGGTCCTTCATTTATATCCCCTTTTTTTGTTTACTTTTGTCAGAGATGGGTATTCCATCACCATTCAAATATTGTAGGTGTGTGAATTCAGCAAAGTAATCCAATATAGTCCAGTAGTCCATAATAGTACTGGGTTACCTGCAGAACTGGCAATGTCAGAAGTTGTTGACTTGAGCCTTTTACAGCTCAGCATATTAATATGGCTTTACTTTTTATACTTTGTGCTTATACTTTTCTGCTAGATGGTTAACACCAAGATAAAGCAAGACCTATATAACAAAAAATGTCTACATCTTGCACTATGAATAACTACATTAAGACAATATCCAGAGTGAGTGAGACGACCAAGGGCCACGGGATCCTGAACAGACCCAGAGCTCAGGCCCGGCGAGTGAGTGAGATGACCCGGGGCCCTCCGGATCCTGAATAGACCCAGAGCACAGGCCCTGCATATGAGTGAGACGACCCGGGGCCCGCGGATCCTCATTCGACCCAAGCTGCAGGCCCAGCAGAGAACCCTTCAGCAGAACTCCCTGCAAAGAGGCTAGAGGCAAGA
>NW_004524949.1:639902-641940 GCF_000260255.1 Octodon degus | reverse complement strand
CTGTTGTCTTAAAAAAAACAGAAGTTTGTACCTATGTTGTTTATTTATTATTTCTTGCCTATATCTTGTAATATGAGAAACTACTTTGGCAGTAACAATACACAATGTACTAACCATTGTTACTCTCCTAAAATCTTGTTCTGCGATTTTGTACCATTGTTTTTTTTCTTTAAAATAAAAATAACTGATGTCAAAAAAAGACAATATCCAATGTATTAATTATTGTAACTGTCCTACTGACCTGTTTTGAAACTGCCCCATTGCTACTTCTTTCTCAATAAAATTAATGTAAAAAAATAAAATAAATCTACAGTACCAGTTGAGACAGCATCAAGAGCTCTTATTGTGGAAATTAAATTACAATAAAATGTCCTTAAAAATAAAAAATAAACTCATCCACCTTAGTATTCCTGTTTCTGTTTATTTCTTCAAGCCATTTCTTTGCCTATAATGCCAAACGTACATCCTCTATACATTCACTAGTTGAAATTCTTCTCATTATTCAGGACATAGTATCCCTATTCTAGTTTCTACCTAGGTGTCCCAAGCCCCTGTGCTCACTGGGAGCCTTCCAAAGATAAAGACTGGGTCACTGGATTCACATGAAATTAGCAAGGGTGGGCCTTGTTGGAAGAGGCATGGCCTATAGGGTGCCTTTGCCTCTTGGCTTCTCCCTTCAGTTAGGAAATGAGGCCTGCTGGGAAGAGGCAGGGCCTAGTCTGGGCATGGCCTGAAGAATTACTCTTCTTACAGGCTCCTCCCTTCTCACACTTATTAGGTGGGGCCTGCTCAGAAGACATGGGGTCTGGTTGGAAGGGGTGGGGCCCTAGCTGTGGCTCACAAGGGGCATCTCTCCCATGGCTCCTCCCTTCTCACACTGCTTTCTGACTACCATGTTGTGAGTAGTTTTTCCTCTGCCAGGCCCTTATGGGTTGGAGCTAACCAGCTACAGATTGAAACCTCTACAAACTGCCAGGTAAAATAAACCCTTCTTTTAAATTGGAGGAGTCAGGTATTGTGTCCTAGCAAACAGAAAGTGATTGAAACAGCTCTGAAAACTTCTATGCCTGAACTTTTCTCTTCTTTGAATTCCTATGGTGCTTGGTCCTTCTTCCTCTGTTTATATATGGTTTTCAGGGGTATCTGGTGGATCCTCATTCTGATGAGTGGCTATTTTTCAATCTTTTTTAACTTAGGTAGCAGTTGTCTGCTAAGTCATCCCTAAAATCACCAGGCTGGATTGCTTACCTCCAGCACTAATCACACTTGAGTTTGTTGAATGAGAAATGAATGAATAAAAAGTTTGTTAAAAGAAATTAATCAAGAAAAAGTTCTTAAATAGATATAAGAACCCAGCTGAGCTTTAAAAACAGAAGTTTATAAAGGTCTGCACCAGATAGACACAGTTCTATATCTTTTATGATGGTGAATATGTTAGAAGTAGATTTTTTTCTATGGGCAAACAACACTACACAAAAACAATACAAGCTCAAAAATACCTTATGTCCTGGGGGTGGAATGGAAAGATTGTTGGTCTTTATATGTTGATGAATATAAACTGTGGATCCAGATGCCATTAGGGAGGAAGAGTCCATTGAAGTTGGAATCTATGAATTGGAATGGAAAGAAACAAGTGAGAGCCTAGTTTTTAATTGCTTTCTTAATATAATTGCACCAAGAGGACAAGTATCCCCTTCAAAGTAAACATGAAATTTAATGAATGTCATTTGAAAAGAATTTTAAATGCCAAATACAAAGAAAAAGAGTACAGTGGATTAGTGAAGGAGCTGATAGTGATAAAGTATAAAGAGGCAGACCTAAAGAGTCATTCTAGAAAATAAGGGATGAAAGGGCCAGCCAAATAGCTCAGTGGATTGAAGGATTAAAGCATCTGCTTAAACGCAGGGGCCAGGAGTTCAATCTCTGAGCCTGCCATGCTGGTCCCACCCCTGGGGCATGCTGAGATGGGATTGAGACTGGGCATGGTGGCACACACCTGTAATCCCAGCACCTGGGAGGCTGTAAACAGGAGGATCAC
>NW_004524949.1:626194-639423 GCF_000260255.1 Octodon degus | reverse complement strand
GTCTATGTCTATATCTATATCTATATCTATATCTATATATCTATATCACATCTAAGAATAACTATATGATTCGATAGGGCCACTATAAGGTTAAACATGAAGGATGTGTGGGATTTGCCAGGTGAAAATAACAAAATAAGGACATATGCATCAAATCAAAGGCTTTCAAAGCTGAAACTTAACGGCTTATCAATTTTTACCTTAATATGTTGCTAGTTTGTATCACTTTTCTAGTAACCTGATAAGCTCAGATTTCAATACATCCAGAAGATGAAAGAACATTCAATAAAGAATAAATATAAGCATGGCACATGGAGCCATTAATACAATATTCTGAAAATTTCTCTCCCCTGTTCAAAACCACTGAATGGCTCTTTGCTGACTAAAAATAGTGTAAACTTTTCAGCTTCTCTTTTTCTAATCTACTGCACTTTTCCCTTCTAAACTGAGGGAATGTGGCTTTACTCAAGGACAACTGGACAAATTAGAAGCATTTCAAAGGACTCATAACTAAAGACTAATAATACATTGACCTGCTAGAAAGTTTCAGTGATGTTACTGGGCTATGTTCTTGGTCTTTGTCTTTAAGTTATCAAAGAAAATCCGTAAACAATATGCTCATCTAGCAATTGAATAACATTTATTGGAAAGGATAATGACAATATTAAATACTATCAGAAATATTAATGTTCTTGATAAGCTAGAGAGAGAGTCCTAATTAAATAAGATAAACAGTCTTGCCCTTGGATCTTAAAAAGTACCCACACATATATAGAATGGGTTGGAAGTGAAAAAGAAGTTTAAAGAATGTTAGTTGATAATAAGGTTAAATTTTCCTGTTCTGCCTCCTGTCTGAATTTCCCTGCTTCAGAGTGCAGAGAAATTACCTGTTGGGACCAAATAAAGGACCAAAGCAAGTAGGGTACCAGGACCAGGACTTCTTTCTTTACACACCAGTGCTGCCTATAAATCCTGGCCCAAGGATGGAGATTTTGGTCCACTTCCATGATGCTATCAGACAGTCTACCCTCGAATACCCCCATGTGGTGGCTAGACTGAATACCTTCACATCCTAGGGAACCTGTGTGTATGTCTTTGATCACTAAGGGTCTAAATTCTGTTCACTCTTATTAAGAAAGAATCTGTGAAATAACCTGGCTCTCCACGTGTCTGTTCACAATTTTCATCCTGTAATATGTACTTTTTGCCCTGTTATCCTAATAGATGCCCTTTGGAGACTGTTATGGTTTGGGTTTAGATGTCCCCCCAAAGCCTCATGTAGTCATGGGGTAGGCTTCTAGAGTTTGTGATTAATTCATGATCCAATGCTGGGATTACAGGTATGAGTGCTACACCAGCCCTGGGGTGGGTAGCCTGAATGCAATATAAGGAAGGGAAGAGGCTTGCTCTGTGTCCCTGCTCCTTCATTTTTACTCTTTCTGTTTTGTTGGTTTCCTGCCTTCTGCCATGTACCACTCTGCCTTGCAGCCAGTTGATTATGGACTGCAACTCTCACGAACTGTGAGCTAAATAAACCTTTCCTTCATTATATTTTGGATGTCAGTCATTTTGTCCAGCAATGAGAGAAAAGTAACCAAGATAGATAATGATACCTAACCTCTGCTCTACCATACTCCTTTCCTGTGGAGAATTTCTTAATTCTTCTCTTTTATATTCCCCTTAAGTCTATTTCCCTGGGCTTGAGTTCACTCTTCTGGCATACATGCACACCTAGCATCATACTAGATGCTAATCCTCTTCTGGAATTAACTGGAAAATACAATTATTATAAAGGTTCTAGAAAGAACACCAGAGGAAGACTGAAAAGAGGTGTAAGACAAGAGGAAAAGAAGAGTATGGCATTTCTAGAGCTAAGGGGACTGTTTTTCAGGAAGCATTTTTATTTCCATATGGCCCACTCTTTTTCCAGCTCCTTGGCAGTTCCTTCCTCATATTTATGCTCCTTTAATGACTTACACTGGTGAGCCAATTTATAATCACCCATGAGTGTCATGTTCACTTTCTCAACACACTCATACTTCAAGGTTTTTACATTAACCATTTCCTCTGCTGAAATGTTATTCCAAAAGTCTTGCTTCCTTTTCCCTTTCAAATGTCTACTTAAGACTGAGCCACTTTGTCAATAAAATGTTCTCTGACCAGCCTATTTAAAATGAAAACCAACTTACCAATACTCTTAACTCTTCTTCCCTGCTTTAATTTTTTTTTTGTATTTTAAGGAAGGATCTACATGGTGTTCAGGGTCTCACTATTAGATCGGACTTGTAGTGATGTGCCTGTTTACAGCCTTCCTAGAGCTGGGATTATAGGCACATGCACCACCACGCCCATTCTCAATTGCTGTCTCAGCACGCGCCGGTGGTGGGTCCAGCACAGCAGGCCTGGGGATCGAAACCCCAGCCTGTGCGTCTGCTTGCAGGCACTTTGATCCACTGAGCTATTTGACCGGCTCTGCTTTAATTTTTTGTATTGCAATTACCACTTTATTTTATTATTTGTGTCCCCAATAAAATGCATGTTACATAAAAGCATGGATTTTTGTTTGATTATTGTTATGTTCCCAACATTGTAACAGTGTATAGAATATAGTGGGTACTTTGTGAATATGTATTGGCTGAGTGACAGGAAAGAAGGGCTGAAAAAGACAAAGAAGTACTATACATCTGGCCACATAAAAGTCATTGAAGACTTTCACGACAGCAATTTAGTGGGACAGTATACTGGACAGAAGAGACATTGAATTATGTTGACAAGTGACCTGGGAAATAGCCTAAATGTATGTTAATAGAGGCATGGATCATTTTTGCCTTCTTTCTAGAATATTTACTGAGCAGATCTATGTGTAGAACGAACCAAACAAGGCAAGCCTGCTAGAAGATGTAGGCAGAGAAGTAGCATAGTGGGTCTTAGCTTTTGTCCTGCAAGACATGGTGGCAATACAGTAGAGTGGCTTGATCTGACTTGCACTGTCAACAGTCACTCTGCCTGTGGTGTGCAGAAGACAATAAACAGCAAAGGCTGAAGTGTGGAGACCAGATAGTAGCCTACTGTAGAGATCTAGATGAGAAATGATGGATTAGAAATACTTAGAATTCATTCAGAAAATAGATCTTACAGCCTCTGTTCACGAATTGGATGTGGAATAAAAATAGGTGTCAAAAGATAACATTTCAGGCCTAAGCAACAACAAGGATGGGGATTCCAGAAGCTGTGTGTGATTGGGAAAGCTTTAGGTAGAACAGCTTAGGGAAGAGGAACAGTTCAGTTTGGAACATGCCCACTTTGAGATGCTTATCATAGATCAGCATTAGGAATTAGGCAGTTGGACATACAAATTTTGGTAACAGGAAAGAGTTCTAGACTGACAATACAAGTTTGGGAGTCACCTATATAGAAACATACACTTCAAGCCACAGTGTGCATGGAGTCACCAAAGGAGTGACTGTCTGTAGACAAGGCCGTCAAAGATTGAGCCTAGAATGCTACAATACTTAGTGCTGGTAAGAAGGAACTTGAGCAGGAGCAACCAGCATAGGGCACGATGTTTCAGCAATTACATTTTTAAAAAAGTGATCCCAGAACATCTTCATTGTCATCAGAGGAGATTCCCACTTTCTTACCTTTCTATTTCTGTGATCTTCCTTGAGGACTAAGGGAATTAAACTTAATGATTTATGTCTCTGTACTAGTGGGTGAAAGTACTGTGCTACAAACTCCATCACTCACCATCATCACTAACACCATCCTCATATCACAAGCTAGTGATTTTGAGCACTCACTGTGACCTAAACAATATTCTAAGTACTTTACAAGTATTATCTCTTTTAATCTTCTGTTTAATCCCATTTATTTATTTATTTATTTATACAGAGTCTCACTACACAGATCGGACTAGCAGTGATCCTCCTGTTTTCAGCCTCCCAAGTGCTGACATTACAGGCACATGCCACCACACCCAGTCTCAATCACCATCTCCGCGTGCCCCGGGGGCAGGGCCAGCACGGCACACCAGGGATCAAACTCCTGTCCTTGTGCCTGCCTAAGCAGGTGCTTTAGTCTGCTGAGCTACCTGGCTGGCCTTAATCCCATTTTTAAGCCCCATCCTATAGGTGACAAAACAGAAAGGTGCAGTACCTTATTCAAGGTCACACAAATATCAAGTAGGTTCTACCTACTAATACATGCAAGCAATCTGGCACTGTAGCATGTATTCCTAACTGTTATGCTACATGATATAAATTCCACCTATCTGAGGCCTACCAGCAACTGGTATGAATTATTGCTACTTCATTCTTCCAAAATTGCTCAAAAAATAGATTTTAAACATTCTCACTGAAGAAAAATAAGAAAGGACAGTGATTGATATTAATTATCGTGATTTACTCTTTCTACAATTTATACATACATCAAAACATCACATTGAACCCCACACAAATATGCAATTATTATCTATCAAGTAAATAAATAATTTTGAAAAAGGAATAACATAGATTGAAACGTGGGTAAACCTTGAAGACATTATTTTGAGTGACATAAGACAGATGCAAGAGGCTAAATGTTATTTTTCAAGAGCAAAATACCTCATCATGAGGAACTTTCTTGTCTACTAGGTGAAGTTATAGCTTCATGAAGGCATACACCAAAATGAAAAACTTTCTATTTTACTACCACTTGAGCCTTGAATCCCAGTCACAGAAACAGGTGGCAAGTGGCCAAGAAATGGAAAATCCCAGAGGGAACCTCTTTGTGAACTACTCAACATACTGATCACTTCCCCCACCCGTGTGTGTATGGATGAATCTAATACTGAGTATAGCAAAGTCTCTTATTACTAAATCAGTGAAGAGATCAATGTCCAGGTCACAGGCTGGCTCTGGGTCATACACATGCAGGTTGTAGAAACAGCTGATAGTGGAACCTCAGGCCAAAGAGGCAGCCAAAATTTGCTGCTTAAACCAAGTGTTAATTAAAACACAAAAATTAATATTCTCCATAAAAATTTAATAAAAGATAGTGTTACAAAGTAAGAATCAATGGTTGTTCCCATAGTGTAATGGTTATCACGTTCACCTCACAAAGCAAGAGTCAAAACCTACAGTATGCCATCCAAACATACTTGGCACATGATTTCCTGAGAAGTGACACACAAGTCAATGATGCAAAAACATAGGTGTCATGGGGTTAAAGAGATGGTGCAGTGGTATAAGCGCCTGCCTGGCAAGCGCAAGTACCCAAGCTCAATCCCTAGTACCACATTCCATGCTGGTCCCAGAACCCCAGGCACACCAGGCTGGCCAACAAAACTTGGCATGGTGGCACACATCTGTAATCCCAGCATTGGGGAGGCTGAGATAGGAGGATCACTACAAGTCTGATTTGGGTAGCGAGACCTTGTACAAAATAAATAAATAAATAAATAAATAAATAATGTCAGAATAATGTGACAAAGTGGCTATTATAAAAATGTTTGGATAATCAATCATGAACACTCATAAAACAACAGTTAAAATGCGAAGCGTCAGCAAAGAAATAGATACAGAGAAAAAAGACATTTAGAGCTGAAAAATACAATAGCAAAATAAAAATACACAGTGCAAGAACTCAGTAGTAGAATGGAGAAGGTAGAGGAAAGATTCAATGAACTTAATAAGTAAATAGAAACGATTCATTATGAAGAAAAAAGATTTGAAAAAGAAATCAGAGCTCCAAGGACCAGTAGGACAACATCTAAACTATGTGTGGTATAGAGATTGAATTGCTGAAATATGAAAAAGAAGAGTGAGTACATTGCTGAAATAATACTTGAATAAGTAATGACAGAAAACGTCCCCCATTATTCTCATGTTGATAAAAGATATAAAAATTCAGATTCAAGCTAAAGAGACACCAAACAGGCTACCACAAAATCTGTGCCAGCATACATCAAAATCAACTGCTGTAAGTGAGAAAGAAAAAAATACTGAAATCACAATAAAATGATACACATAAAATGGTACAATAATATCTACAGGGAAAGCAAAAGCAATGCTACATATCTGGGTAAATATAATAGACTAATACAATAGATTAACATATAAATATAATAGACTAATATACACATAGTATAATGTAAATATAATAGACTAATTCCTATATAAATATAACAGACTAAGAATTGTTCCACTTGAGTTCTATAGAACATGTCCGATGTCAGAAATTGTTGACCTGAGTCCCCTACAGCTCAACATAACAGCATGGCTTTACTTCCTATACTTTGTTTTTATACTTTTCTGCTGGATGGTCAAGATCAAGATAAAGCAAGACCTATGCAACAAGAGTTGTAGCTTTGGGTCTGAGAAGGTCAGTGAAATGCCCTCAGGATTTATCCTGAGACCCTGTACCTCAGATTGTAGATCCTTTGTCAGTGTCAGCCATGTGGATGAGTCACGGCCCTTACTTGGCCAATGTGCTCTCTGTGAAAGCCTGAGAGAAAGTTTTCTCTCCATGTGACTCTCCTTAGGCACACTCTACATCATTGATCACTTTCCTCTTTGGCCCCATAATTTCCTTGATCAGAAAATTGGGAACATTACTGAGTTACATGATGTTACAATACAAGAGGAAGACCCAATACTATTATGGACTACTGGACTCTTTTAGAATATTTTGCTGAGTTAACACACCTATAATATTCAAATGACAGAACTAAACAAAAAAGGGGATATATAAATGAATGTCCATTTTGTATCTGTGTATTCAAAATGGTTAGGATACATATATAGTTACATTCTCTTAATGAATAGTGGGATTTGTTGTAATAGTGTTTGTAGATAAGATATCATGTCCGCATCTGGAACAGCAAATAACCACTAGGAAGAGAGTATGCAATGTGTTAATTATTAAAACTGTCCTACCAATTTGATTTGAAACCGTCTCATTGCTATTTGTCAATAAAATTATGGAAAAAATATTCTAATAAATCCTCCCTTGGCTCTAAAGTTCAAAAAAAGGAACATGTTTGATGATTGATACAAAAAATGTAAGACTATCTGATGGAATTTTCCAAGGTATGCAGATGTAATTTATAACTTATAGACATGATTTTTAGATTTATAGTAATATATCTTGAGCAATATATGCCCCTTTATATATAAATGTAAAGGTAGCAAGAGAGAGCAAAGCTATATGGTGCTAATATTTCTATATTCCAATAAAAATGGTGAAATGCTGATTGAAAAGTTTGTTTTATAATTGTTACAATAAGCACTAAAAAACCACACAAAGAAATATAGTCCAAATGACAATATATTGAGATGTAATATTAAAAATTTATCAAAGAACACAGGAGTTAAGAAAGAAGCAACAGTGGAGCAATGACAAATAATAAACAATGAAATGTAGACCTAAGTACAAGCCCACCAGTAAAAAAAAAAAATAAATGCAAATGTTCTAAAAACACTGAAGAAAAGCCAGATGTCCAAACAAAATTTTAAAATCAGCCAACTCTATACTATCCACAAAAAACTCACTTCAAATACAGCAATAGAGTCAGCCTAAAAGTATGAGTATGGAGAAATATGTATCATGGAAGCACTCCAAAAGAATGCTGTTACCTTAACATTGAAGTTGACCTCAGAACAAGAAAATTACCAGGGATAAAAGAAAATGTTACATCCTGATAAAAGTGTCGATTACCAAGAAGACATAATAATCCAAACTATGTATATACCAAACAACAGAACTTCAAGTTACATGAAGTATAAACACTTTTATGACCAAAAGGAAAAATAGAGAAATCCACAAGTGCAGCTAGGGAATTGTTTTTGTCTCTGAGTTCTGCAGACAGAATGAATACACATAAAATTGTCCAAGTCACAGAAAAATGCACTAAAACAACAGGATGTAATTGACATTTATGGAATATTTCAGCTAACAACAGCAGAATACACTTGTTCTCAAGTGCTTATGAAATAGTCATAAAGGCAGAACATATCATAAGTCATAAGTTACTACTTAAAAGAATTAAAAATATGCAAAATGTTTTATCAGGCCACAAAGGAATTAAGCTAGAAATCAAAGAATAATAAGAAAATTTCTCAACATTCAGAAATTATATAGCACATCTGTAAAT
This sequence comes from Octodon degus, assembly GCF_000260255.1. Taxonomy (NCBI): domain Eukaryota; kingdom Metazoa; phylum Chordata; class Mammalia; order Rodentia; family Octodontidae; genus Octodon; species Octodon degus. The sequence continues at coordinate 631,292 of NW_004524949.1, read as the reverse complement.
AATCTATAAGTCAAAGAGCAATTATAAAATATATTGAAATGGCTGACAAAGAAAAAAAGAAAAAAACATCAATATGCCTGCCTGGGCTACATAAGTGAGTTCAAAGGCCCTACATAGTGAGATCTTGTGTCAAAAACAAATGCCATCATTATCAAGAGGGAGAGTAGAGATGCCTACCAATTCCTTAAATAGTACAAGGAAAACAAGGGAATACTATGAACAGTTCTGTGCACATACATAAATTTGATCCAATTTGTGATTTCTGTATTTCATCTTCTCTGAATGTCAAAATTTCATTGCAATTTCCTAAGCATCAAATTTCTCAACTTGGCACTTCCTGTTTGTTGTTTGAGAAAGGAGAGAAAGGAAAGCGCAAGGAACCACCGAAGTCACCACCAGCTTACCATCCCGGAGCCTTGAGAGGACCTGCCACACACCTCCTCCTTTCCACCGCCTGTCTTCTACATCCTCGGACTTCTCCTGGCACTGTTCAGACACGGTGGATTGCACCCTCTAACGTGCCAACGGGACCCCTCCAACCCTCCAGAGCCCCCGACCCCAAGCCCACCAAGTGAGTGAGAACTTCTGCAAAACTCTTGAGACGCCCAGATCCAGCCCAAGCCCAGAACCGGCTAGTGTGTGGGAGAGCTTCTGTGCTCCCCTGTGCCCTCTGGGCCACGGGCACAACAGAGGGGCACCACACATTAAAAGTTCAGCCAGAAGGGTACAACAGGTTCACTTCCAAGGGCTGCAGCAGGAAGGAGCTGAACACAACAGCTAGACCCAAGCCAGACATAACTGGTTAAACTCAAACTTAATAGATCTACACCCAAATTTCATCAGGTGCTAAGGTTATAACTGCATCAAAGCTCTATACCAAAGGTTAGAGGTCAGTGCTATACAAAATGATGAAGACAAGGAGCTAAATGCAATCTCAGGCCTTGAGCCCACCCATAACAAGTGCAGAGGACACTAGCTCAGCTGAAATGAAAGAATTAACAGCGTTGGAAGTAAAGAAACAACAGCAGAAAGGTATAGAGGAACTCAGAGGAGAATTAATTTCTGAAATAAAAACAGAAATCTCTGAATTCATAGCATCTGAAGTAAAGAATTGAACACAGAAACATATGGAAGAAACCTAATCTGACAAAAGCTCTACAGTAAAAGAATTACTAACTGCCTATAAAGAAGACATTGATAAAAAATAGAGATTAGAAAAATGATGGATTCCTTGAATGACCAATACAGGAAAAAAATAGATTGCATGAAGCAGAGTCAAAGAGATATACAGGAACTTAAAATCTCAACCACAAGCCTGAAAAACCATCTAAGTGAAAGTGAAGACAGTTTCAGACCTTGAAGACTCTCGTGCAGCTACTTTTTTACTAAAAGTAAGAAAGGATCTCTTAAAAACAACTAAGATGCAGGAAAAAATAGTCCACCAACTGTAAGACAATGCAAAGATGAATAATGTGAGACTAATAGGCATCAATGAGAAAGAAGGAGTCAGTACAAATGATATAAAAAGAATATGGGCAGAAGTAACAGCAGAAAACCTCCAAAATATGAGGAAACAAACTGACATTCAGGTAACCGAAGCATACAGAACGCCAAATAACTTCAACCCAATTAAAAACACACCCAGACATATAATAGTCAAGATCCCAGAAATCCAGCACAAGAATAATGTACTAAAAGCCGCTAGAGAAAAGAAGCAGATTATATTCAAAGGAAAACCCATCAGAATTACGGCTGACTTCTCTTCACAAACCATGAAGGCAAGAAGAGCATGGAGCAGAGTATTTCAGGTCCTCTATGAAAACAAATTCCAGCCCAGACTACTATACCCTGCAAAACTGTCTTTCAAGTTTGATGGAGAAATGAAATACTTTCATGACAAAGAACAGCTAAAGAATTTCATGATGACAAAGCCAACCCTACACAGGCTACTGAAAGATGTTCTAGAGAGGGACCAAAATGATCAAAACAACAAGAACAGAAGGAACCCACAAAAATAGGGCAAACAATAAAACACAGGACAAAAAGGAGGAAACAAGAGCAGGTAAATAACATGTCAATCTTAAGTCAACACATCTCAATTAAAACCATCAATGTAAATGGACTCAATTCACCAATTAAGAGGAATAGACTGGCACAGTGGATTAGGAAACAAAATCCAACAATATGCTGTATACAAGACACACACTTAACTCATAAAGAAATTCACAAACCAAAAATGGAAAATAATACTACACGCCACAGCACCTCAGCAAAAAGCAAGGGTAGCAATCTGGTTTTCAGACGGTCTCAACATCAAACCAAGAATGCTCACACGAAATAAAGAAGGCCATTATATACTGATTAGGGGAAAACTTCAAGAGGAAGAGGTAACAATCATAAATATCTATGCAGCAAACAGAGGAGAATGCACTTATATAAGACAAATTTTAATGTAAATGAACAATCTAATATCCAATGCCACAATCTTACTAGGAGACCTTAACACCCCCTTATCCTAAAAAGATACGTCAACCAGACAAAAACTTAGCAAAGAAGTAGCAGAACTTAACCAGAGCTTGGAGCAAATGGATTTGGAGGACATATACAGAGTGTTCCACCCAACAACAGCTAAATACACATTTTTCTCAGCTGCACATGGGTCATTTTCTAAAATAGACCACATACTATTTCATAGGTTATGCTTAAGTATATGCAAGAAAGCAGAAATTATGCCATGCACATTATCTGACCACAGTGAACTGAAACTAAAAATAAACGACAGAAGAAACCAGAAAAGCCCCCTAAATACGTGGAAATTAAACAACACCCTTCTCAGCAATCAAAGAATCACAGATGAAATTAAACAAGAAATTCAACAATATCTACAATTCAATGAAAATTCAAGCACAACTTAACAGAATTTATGGGATATAATGAAAGCAGTTCTCAGAGGGAAATTCATAGCTGTGAACTCACACATTAGGAAAACAGAACTGAAACACATAAACACCCTAATGCTGCACCTACAACAACTAGAAAAGGAAGAGGAAACCAAACCCAGAGCCCAAAGATGGGAAGAAATCATAAAGATTAGAGCAGAAATTATTTCAATTGAGATGAAGAAAACAGTTCTAAGACTTAACGTATCAAAAAGCTGGTTCTTTGAAAGACTAAATAAAATTGATAAGTCCCTACCTAACCTCATCAAAAGGAGGGAAAAAAATTTCAAATACAAGCAAGGAATGAAAAGGGCGTAATCACCACAGACCCAGTGGAAATTCAGAAGATTATCAATAGCTACTCTGAGAATCTTTACACTCACAGAATAGAAGACACAGATGAAATGGACAGATTCCCAGAAAGGTACAAATTACCAAAACTTAATCAAGAAGATATAACAACTCTCAATAATCTAATAACAGCCAATGAAATATGAAATGTAATAAAAAGCCTGCAGACAAAGAAAAGTCCAGGTCTTGATGGATTCACAGCTAAATTCTTCAAGAAATTTATGGAAGTTAGAGTCCTTATACTCCTCAACCTCTTCAATGAAATTGCAAAGAAAACAGTTCGCCCAAAATCATTCCTGGAGGCAAGTATTATAATGATACCAAAACCAGGGAAACACACACACACAAAAAAAAAATGAGAACTACAAGCCAATCTCCCTCATGAGCATAGATGCAAAAATCCTCAATAAAATCTTAGCAAATAGAAAATAGCAAATCATCAAGAAGATCATACCCCAGGATCACATAGGATTCACACTAGGGATGAAAGGATGGTTCAATATACTGTATCAATAGAGCCAAATCTTAAAATCACATGATCATCTCCATTGATGCAGAAAAGGCTTTTGACAAAGTCCAACACTCATACATGTTCAAAGTCTTACAGAAAATTGGAAAAGAAGACCTCTACTTCAATTTGATAAAAGCCATCTATGATAACCCAATGGCTAATATAATTCTAAATGAGGAAAAACTGAAATCTTTTACTTTCAGATCTGGTACAAGAAAAGGATGTCCTCTATCACCACTCCTGTTCAATATAGTTCTGGAATCATTAGCTACAGCCATCAGACAAGAAAAAGAAATAAAAGGAATAAGAATAGGTAAAGAAGTTAAATTATCATTATTTGCAGATGACATGATACTTTACTTGGAAGACCCAAAAAACTCCACCAAGAAGCTACTAGAATTAATACAGAAATTCAGTAGCGTAGCAGGATAAAAAGTCAATACCCAGAAGTCAATAGCATTTCTCTACACAGATAACAAACACACTGAGAGGGAAATTAGACAAATAATACCTTTTACAGTAGCCCCATGGAAAATGAAATACCTTGGAATTCACTTAACTAAAGAAGTAAAGACCTTTTCATGGGAAATTACAGTACTCTGAAAAAAGAGATTGTAGGGGCCGGGGAGATGGCTCAGTGGAATAAGTGCTTCCAAAGCAAGCACAAGGGCCTGAGTTCAATCCCCGGTTCTGCAAGAGAGAGAGAGAGAGAGAGAGAGAGAGAGAGAGAGAGAGAGAGAGACTGTAGAGTACTTCAGAAAAAGGAAAGATATTCCCTGCTCCTGGATAGGAAAAAAGAACATCGTGAGATGGCCATACTCCCAAAATTGTTGTATAGATTTAATGCAATCCCTATCAGACTACCACCAACATACCTCACAGAGCTAGAGAAATCATTCCTAAAATTTATTTGGAACCAGAAAAGACCTAGAATAGCAAAGGCAATCTTGGGCAACAAAGACAAGGCAGGAGGCATTAAACTTCCTGACTTGAAACTATACTACAAAGGTACTCTGATAAAATCAGCATGGTATTGGCAAAGAAACAGACCTGAGGATCAACAGAATAGATCAGAAGATGCAGAGGCCTCAACGAACACACTCAACCACCTGATCTTCAACAAAGGGGCCAAATACACTTACTGGAAGAAAGATAGCCTCTTTAACAAATGGTGCTAGAGTCCCAGCCCAGGCGCAGCGAGGGCCGGACCCTCTCCCAGCCCCTCGGGCCGCCCCCCACCACTCTGCAGTGCCTCCCCCACCACGCCCGCCGAGTAGGATTTTCTGCCATGTTCCGG
>NW_004524949.1:577368-610434 GCF_000260255.1 Octodon degus | reverse complement strand
ATTTTGTTTGAAACTATCTCATTGGTATTTGTTTCTCAATAAAGTTATGGAAAATAAAATAAAATGAAATGAAAAATATATAGTAAATACAAAAAAAAAGAAAAGAAAAGAAAACCATGGTGTGTTACTATGAAGTTCTAGGCATCCAGAGCTATGCCTCTCCCGAGGACATCATGAATGCATACCAGATCTTGGCACTACAGTGGCACATAGACAAAAATCCTGAGAATAAAGAAGAAGCTGAGCAAAAATTCAAACATGCGGCTAAGGCATATGAGGAGCAATCAGATGCTAAAAAACAGGACATCTATGACAAATATGGCAAAGAAAGTTTAAATGGTGGTTCAGGAGGTGGACGTCACTTTGACAGTCCATTGGAGTTTGGGTTCACATTCTGGAACCCAGAAGATGTTTTCAGGGAATTTTTTGGTGGAAGGGACCCATTTTCATTCAACTTCTTTGGTAATGAAGACCAGTTTGAAGACATTTTAGGGAACCAAAGGGGTCCCCGAGGAAGCAGAAGCCGTGGTACAGGCTCTTTTCTCCACCTTCAGTGGATTTCCATCCTTTGGAGGTGGATTTTCTTCGTTTGATACAGGATTTACTTCATTTGGGTCCCTAGGTCATGGGGGCCTCACTTCATTTTCATGCACATCGTTAGGCGGCAGCACAAAGGGTAACTTCAAATCTATATCAACTTCTACTAAAATCATCAATGGTAGAAAACTCACCACAAAGTGAATTGTCGAGAATGGTCAAGAAAGAGTAGAAGCTGAAGAAGATGGACAGTTAAAGTCCTTAACAGTAAATGGTAAGGAGCAGCTGCTGCACTTGGATAACAAGTAATTCAATGCACACATTTAACAGAAATGTTAACTATAATAAGCACCATTTGAGGATTAACAGGAAAATTTTTTTTGAAGATTTCAGATGAACTCAATTTTCAGTATAACTGTACCTAATCTAAAGTATTTATAAACAGCTCATCGGAGCCCCTCTTTGTCATAGACTTTTGAGTTTATTGTTTGGACCACACAGTAGGACCACTTTTTGTCTTTAAAATTGTTGTGATCTCAATATGCACTTTGCTTTTTATTAAATGTGATCCAAGGTAAGCCTTGACTCTTGAGTAGCGCTAGGACAAGACTGTACTCTAACACCAGCATGGATCTGCTTTCCGTTGTGTTTGAAACATGAGCCAAGCAGTGTCCAACTGCTGTGAAGTGAACACTGCCAGGACAGGTCCTCCACAGAAACACTTTCCATTTTTTTCAGTGTTTAGTAATAAAAGATATGCATTAATGATAATGCATTTCTGGTTCAATCTAAATTTAAGGACGTTTTCTAGTTGTGCATGGATGCTGGCAACTTAGTAAAGTTTGACAGTTGTTTAAATGTGTAATGTTAAGCCTAGCTTTATAAAAGCTGGTAAATTGGGTCTCTGTCATTTGCTTTAAAAACAAAAACAAACAAAAAAAAGAAAATAGGAATGTGTTTGATGCATTCTTTCTGGAGTGGGATCTACCAAAAAAAAAAAAAAAGTCTCAACTTGCTATAGTTATCCTCAAATAGATCATAGCAGTACACCCTTCTTCCTGAACCCTCACAAAATTCTCATTCCTGGAATATATAGATAGATAGATAGATAGATATAAATATAGATATAGATATAGATATAGATATAGATATAGATATAGATATAGATATAGATATATAGTCGGGTGCATATTTGGAAAATAAATCACTACATAGTCAACAGTTATTATATAGTTTGTTGTATCATTGGACCCAGGAAATTTTAAAGTAAAATTATACAAAAATAGTACAGGCTGCTAATCCTTTATTTTAAATCATTGTGGATAAATGAGTTTTGCCGTACAGAAAAATTAAAATGCCCCAATAACTCTCTGCAGTTCTAATATCCAAAAGTTCTAGAAAACAAGATAATTTCACTATATGTATGACAAACCATTTTGACTCCAAAAGGTTACCCGAACTGTAAGAATTTATATACTACTTTTTACATTTTGCTGCCAAAATAATTATATATGGGATATTATGTGCTATTCCATTTCTACTTGGGTTGTTACATAGTATGTTTTATGTATATTTTCTAAATGGTTTTTCTTAAATACAAAACATTCTGCCATTTGTCAACTAGTGATTGTTAATGTACCCTTATCTTTTATCTCACATTCAGTTCTGTTAGGAAACTAACCAGCACATTCTTTAAAATATATTACCTCCGGGGCTGGTGAGATGGCTCAGTGGTCTAAAGCACCTACTTAAAACAAGCTTAGCAAAGCACAGGGTCCGCAGTTCAATCCCCCAGCACCACATGCCAGCCAGCCCCGCCCCCTGGTGGGCTGAGCTGGCCACACACACACACACACACACACACACACAAATTAAAAAAAAGATAAAAAAATAAAGTATATCACCTCCATACTTATACTATGCCATTATTTGATGATTTATCTATCATTTACTTACTTAAAAACAGAGCCAAGTTTCTATTTGATTTTCTATCTTTACCACCCAGCACAATGCCTGGGCCTAATGAACACTCATAAACACGGAGAAAAATAATAGAAGATTCAGGGATGGGGAGGGAATTGTAGGTTTTTTTTTTTTATTTTAGGGAAGGGTGTACAGGGTTTTCAGGGTCTCACTACTAGATCTGACTCAGTGATCCGCCTGTTCACAGCCTCCCAAGAGCTGAGATTACAGGTGTGTGCCACAACTCCCAGTCTCAATTGCCATCTCAGTGCACCCCGGGGGTGGGTCCAGCATGGCAGGCCAAGGGATCAAACCCCCGCCCACCCCGTGTCTGCTTGCAGGCACTTTAATCCGCTGAGCTATTTGGCCAGCTGTGAACTGTAGGATTTATACAAGTCCTACATTTGAAATTTCTAATTTTAGTTTATGGAACAGTTTAATGTATGCAGAAAAAATACATAAAAATGATTAAAAAGAAAAGTTGTCTTGTTGTATTTCCTTTTTGTTGGTACATGTCCACAGTGCACAGTTATATTCATCGTTGGGAGCTGGTACATGCATATACTGCATCTTCATTCTTCTTCTGCCCCCTCACCCCTCCCACCCCACCCTTCTCCTTCCAACTCTTGGTTCCCTTCCCATTTGCAAAAGATGTATTTATATTTTCCCTTTAATTCTTCTTTTTGCTGTACTTCCTTAACAGAAATCTATGTTATATGCATATATCATAAAATGAAAATAATAATAGATGTTACCATTATTCTTCCAGGAATGGAATTCCAGATGTTTGATGTGCAGATATAGGTATTCAACTGCCAGTTCATTCTAGTACTCATTTCCATTTCTGAGGGTTGACACCACTTTATGTCCTTTCTGATTGAAAAAAGATAGTATCTTCAATAATAGCATTTAAGAAATTGAGTGTCCACATGCATAAGAATTAAATCAGACCTGGGCTGGTGAGATGGCTCAGTGGTCTAAAGCACCTACTTAGAACAAGCTTAGCAAAGCACAGGGACCGCGGTTCAATCCCCAGCACCACATGCCAGCCAGCCCCGCCCCCTGGTGGGCTGAGCTGGCCACACACACACACACACACACACACATACATAAATAAATAAATTTTAAAAAAAAGTGAGGAGTGGGGGCTGGTGAGATGGCTCAGTGGTCTGGAGCACCTATTTAGAACAAGCTTAGCAAAGCACAGGGACCACGGTTCAATCCCCCAGCACCGCATGCCAGCCAGCCCCGCCCCCTGGTGGGCTGAGCTGGCCACACACACACACACACACACACAAATAAATAAGTAATTTTTTAAAAAAAAGAATTAAATCAGACCTTTGTTTCATATGACATATAAACTGGATTAAAGACGAATGCAAGACCTGATACTGCAAAGCTATGCACTACACCATAGTTTGTCTGCAATGTCTCCCACAATCCCATGTGTTGAAAATTTGTTCCCCATCATATGGCACTGGTGGGAGGTGCAGCGACCCTTAGGTCATCAGAAACATGCACTTGAGGGGGGATACTGGGATTCAGGATCCACCTTCTAATCTTCACTTCCAGATCACAAAGTGAATGACTTTGACCTGCCACACGTTCCCACAAGGACATGCTGCCACAGGCCAAAAGGAGCAGGCCAACTGATCATGGATTCAAATCTTTAAAACTTGTGAACCAAAACAAAACTTTTCTCTTTTAAATTGACTACTTTAACAAAAAACTAACAAAAAACTAACACAGAGATATAAAAATTATGGATGAAAAACTACGTGGCATTGGTTGGGGCAACGGATTTTGGATTTGACTCTAAAGCCTCAGACAATAATAGCAAAAGTAGTTAACTGGGATTACACCAAACTAAAAGACTTCTGTATAGAAAAGGGAAACAAGAAAGTACAGTGGAAACCTATGACACATATCCCATAGCAGGCTATATCACTGAAAGCTTTTGTTTTGTTTGCCTTCTCTCCCCCCCCTTGGCAGAACCAGGGACTGAACTCAGGACCTTGCACTTGCCAGGGAAGTGCTTATTCCACTGAGCCATCTCCCTGGCCCCCCTTGTTTGTCTTCTTGAGACAGGTTCTCACTATGTATCCCAGGCTGGCCTCAGACTCATGACCATCCCTCTGCCTCAGCCTCCCAAGTGCTGGGATTACAGGTACGCACCCTGTATCCAACTCTCCTCCAGTATACAGCCACTAGATCACGCCACTTTTGCCCTATTGTATTTCTCTGTAACTAGCTACTCATCACCCCGGCATAAAAATACACTGATAGAACTGTTTCCTTATGTCTTTTTTTTTTTGTATTTTTTAAGGGAAGGGTCTACAGGGTGTTCAGGGTCTCCCTACTAGATCAGACTCGTAGTGACCTGCTTGTTTACAGCCTCCCAAGAGCTGGGATTACAGGTGTGTGCCACTATGCCCAGTCTCAATTGCCATCTCAGTGTGTCCCGGTGGTGGGGCTGGCATGGTAGGCCTGGGAATCGAACCCCTGGCCCCTGTGCCTGCTTGCAGACACTTTAATCTGCTGAGCTATTTGGCTGGCCTTCTTTATGTCTTAATTTCCTTAAAAGGCTCCCATGCTATGTAAAACTTAAAGCTGTATGCTTTTCTTGTAAAAAAAAATTTGAAAAGGTCTTTAGCTATCAGGTAAATGTTGGTGGCACAAATTTTGATTTCTAGCCCTGATATCCAGACTCACATGTATACTTCCTCTTCAATGTCTAATATGTAGCTCAAACATATGATGTCAAGTAGAACTCTAAATTCAACTTACTCAAGTTATTTCTCATCTTTCTCACCACAGTATGCTACAACACTGTCCTTGCAGCACCAAACTTTATTCCCTCTTCTTAATTTTATTCCCTCTTCTTCTCATCCCCAAATCAAATGTTATCACATACACCTTCCAAATGTATCCCAGATGCATCTATTTTTCACTCTATAACTTGCATGGCAAATGCTTTACTTAGAACTGTGATATCTATAATAAATAAGATTGGTCAACTGTTTCCTTCAATCTTCATGAGATTTTGACATTAAAGTTATGTCACCTTATTCAGTGAACTGGAGATCTTCTGTTTCCTATAGACTTTCAAACATGTAGATTTCAAGCAGCTGCTCAGAGTATTTCACTAATAAATTATTTCAATCTTTCCCACATTTGGTAGTTCTTTTATTCCCAATACTGTGTATCTTTTGTACTTAATTGGAGAAACTTTGATTTTTTTCTTTTATTGGCAGAACTGGGGATTGAACTCAGGCCCTTGCACTTGCCAGGGAAGCACTTATTCCACTGAGCCATCTCCCCGGCTCCTGGAACTTTGAATTTAAAATGAAATAACTTTTGTATTCTTTTAGTTTTGTTTGAAATTGTATTAATTTAAGGTTTTATATTTCTACACTTACCTTCTAACTATTTTTGTTATTTTCTATTTTGTTAAGAACTAAATGCTTTTTTTTTCTTTTTGGTACCATGGATCAAACTCAGGACCTTGTACTTGCCAGGCAGATGCTTATGCCACTGAGCTATATCTCCGACCCAAGGACTAAATGCTTTTTATTAAGGAATTCTCTTTTTAAACAATCAAGACACCTAAAGCTACACAGTTTCCTCTTAAGTGTAGCTTCCAGAGTGTTCCATTAGCTTTGCATACAATTTTTTCATTAACTTTATATAATGAGTAATTTTTCTTTTGATTTTCTCATCATCAAAAGGACTATTTTTTAAGGGATTTTTTTTTTCTTCCTCGAATGCCTTCAGGGCACTTTTGGCCAGCGGGAGAGTTGTGAGGTTCGAACTCCAGGAACCTGAGGCTGACAGCTTTGTGGAAGCAGCCACTTAAAGGACTGAGCTAGGGCCAGGCCCCCAAGGACTATTTTTTAATATCCCAAGTGGTTACATTTTTCATAGCCAACTTCTATTAATAAATTTTAAATTTTTTGAATTGTGAGAGAAGGTAGTCCATACAATTAGTTTAAAATTCTGTAAAGTTTTTATTGGTCTTCATGTGTATTACTGCTTTGAACAAGTAAACAATCAAAGTATGTATATTCACATTTATTATTGTTATTTATTGTACATATTCAAAACTTTTGCCTTTATCTTTTATCTACTGGATCCATCTGATAATAAAAGTGGCTTTATATTTATATTTTTCTCAAGTTTCTCATATATCTCTACTAATTTTTATTTATGTATGTAGCTTACTGCACATAGTATTAGTACTTATAGTTCCTCTTATCCTTCTTCTCCTGTTTTTATACTTACATTGAATATTACTACTTGCCAGTATTATCTTTTTATCTTCCATTTACCTGGCTTTTGTTTGTTTGGTTGAAGTCCTTTTTTTTTTTACAGGCTAAGTCATTTAAATAACATTGGCTATCTTATGACAGTCAGGAGTTTCAAATAGTAATTTCATTATCTTTGCTTAATAAAATTAAAATGTCCATTGCTCATTTAAAATTATCTATAGTACAAAGTAAAAAAGATCTAAGAATACAAGCTTTGACAAACGCCAATGTTTAAGACGTGCCTATAACCCAGAAGGAAAAAAATACAGAAGAGCTTTGTAATACGGCATACATTAACAAGAAATATTACTTGCAAATTTGGAATCTTATACAACAACTAAATACACCTTACTTGTTATAATTACTTAAGTAAAGATCCACATATTATAGGGTTTTCTAATGTGATTTTAAAACTTCTACTTGTTACTCTTAAGAGCGCCTTCATCTAGCATATATTTCCTACCTTTTTAATATGTGTATCAATTCATTACATTTTATATGATTTAAAGTATCTGTAGTGAAGAAAAGTTTATTTTCTAAAAGATCAAGGAAACATCTGATATGCACCTGACATGAATGGTTCAGGAGTAAAAAATCTGCCATTTCAACTCATTGCCTACAAGTACACAGTATGACACCTTGTGAATCCTATGTCTGGAAATGAAATCTAGCTGAAAACCTGTTAGTTTGTGGCAAATTAAATTTTAAATGTAAGACCACCCCTACAAACTGCTCTGCCAAGTACAGTAATTAATCGTTTTTGTTGAGATTCAAAGAAGACACATGGGAATAACCTCACAGCTGTTCTGACCTTGGGCAAGTCTGAATGCTTTCTTCCCATCACAGGAACACGAACAGCCCCCTGGATAATCACCACGCAGTTAAGCACACAGCCTCAGAGCACTCATCTACATCTGCACAAGCCTCTGACTTGGGCCTGTGTTTGTAGCATTCAGGGCATTCACAGACACAGATTGAACACAGCAAGAACACACAGACTCGTGGTGTGTTCTTGCTCACAGATTTATGGTTGGCTTCCTAAAACATTTGTCCCCATCTCTACTGTCTTCTACCGGAACTCGGGTACCTTCCAGGTGCATTACCACAAATCTGGCTGCAACCTCCATTTACGTTTAAGGGGTCTTTGCATTCATTTATATCAAATTCACACATCTTTCCTTGCCAGCCTAGTCTCCAAATGTAGGTGAATGGAGCCTGGCCAGCTACACAGCTCATATTCCCATCTTCATCACACGTTAGAGCATTACACTGATCTGGATAGCTGAAGGAAACAGACGCAGCTTGTGGGTGCCTCAGTCCATAACCAGCTGGCTCTAAGACAAGGTGGTGAGGGGCAACAGTTTAAGGTGGCAGAAGACAGCAGAAGCAGCAAGAGCAAATGGGGGAGCACTGTTTTTAAATAATAAAAACTTACTTGTTTACTGCATGTTTTCCAAAGTTACGATCTACATAAAAAAACATAAATTTTATATTATTTTGTGTAAAACATTTTTCTTTAAAATGTTTAAAATATAAATCTTAAAAATAGATGCTTACTTTCTACCATCCATATACCATCCATGCTGGTACCATCCATGTTGTTTGCTCTAATTAATCCACTTTGCTGCCTGTCTCTCACAGATTTATGGGCCTCTGAAGGGAATGTCAGTTGTAACATGTTACATAGGAGAAAAAAATCAGAAAAGGAGCATAAACCAAACCTATATCCATATAGTAATGACATACACATATCCACCTAGTACAAATTAACAGAGTTCAAGTTATTAGGCAAATAAAGTAATAATAAATTATAACTAAAATATTGTTAAATAATTTATTCAATAAATTTTAATTGAGTACTTTTTATGCATCAGACACTACACTAGATGCAGCTCAGGCCAAAAATATAGAATACCACAGCTTTAGGCAGTTTACATTCTACTAGGGACAGAAAGTAACCAAGAAAAATAAATTTTATTTATTTTCATTTTGTGGTGTTGGGTATCAAACCCAAGACCTCACTTACGAAAAAGTAAATTTTACAATATGCTAGACAAGTAAAATAAAATAAAATAAATAATATGCTAGATAGTGACAAATGTTAAGGGAAAGGACAGCAGGTATATGATATGTCCATGGCGATCTGTCCAAAAATGAGAAACTACCCATTAGAATTGTATTCTCAAGCTCTATATGTATTGCTAATCATTTTTGCTTTACATGTTTAGCTTACTGTATGCACTAATTTAAACCTTAAAAAGGAAAGGCTCACTGCATGTGAAATGTTTAAGTAAGGATTTGAGGAGTGAAATACCATAATCTAGCAGAAGGAATCCCAAGAACAAAGGTCTTGAGGAAAGAATGTGCCGGGTTTGCCTGAAGACCAATGAAGATGCCAGTGTCTGGATGACCAAAAGGACCAGAAGACAGCTGCGGGTTTGGGGAAAGCAGGTCTTGAAGGGTCTTTCAAGGAATGGAAAGGGTTCTTCTGGTTTCTATTCTGGGGCTACCAACTCAGGCCAACTTCTATGAGATGAGGAAAGCCACCGGAGGGATTTGAACAGATGAGAAATATGATTTACGTTGTATTTTAATGGGCTCGTTCTGCTGTGTAAAGAGCAGACTGGCACAGCAGAAGCAGAGAGCCAGAAAGTTCTTGTAGTACCATCTGTTGAGCTTCTGTTTCTCTGCCTTTCACTGCTGTATCGCAAGCACCAGGCATGTAGTTGGCAGTCACTAAGTCAATAAAACTATGAATATCTGCTAAGTGAGGAAATTATGTGCAGTATTGCAGAGCAACAGAATGAATGAATTATACATTTAAAAATTATAAATGCACATAATGATCTAAATGCAAATGTCAGTAGTTCATATTTATAATCTATTCAATTGCAATAATATTTTACTGCTACTACATATAAATGATTGTATTGTTGATTTTCAACTGATATCAGAAAACTTATATCCAAGAAGTCTGTTTTTAAAGACTTATTATTTAGAATATAATTTTTCAAAACTCATTATGTATGTTTCATTAATATAAAATATTAGATAATGTATTAAGCAAATTTAAATATATCTTATATTGTAAAATGTCATTAAATTAACTGAGTATGCAGATGAACACAAAGTATTATCTGTACAGGAACTGAAAATACAGTTTTTTCAACTCTTCTCTCAGTTTCATGTTGCTTTTTTAAACTTTAGCTGGAAATTTAACTTTTTTAATATTACAGAAGTACAAGGTATATAGGAATATATGGAGGACATTTGACTTCATCTAGAAAATTAAGAATGACTCCTCTGCTCTAGATTTACAGAATCTAAGATGTACAGAATAAAATACAAATCTGACAGGCCATGGGGATTAGGGCTTGAGGAAGGAGAAGGAGCCTGAGAATGACCTGGGGGATATTTAAATTAAGCAGCTACAGAACCCTAAAGAATTGGTCAATAATAACACAAATGAAGCTTTTGGGCTTTATCTTTGGAAATGGGAAGTCTCTGAAAGATTTTGATGACATGAATGGGACCATTATATTCAAGTTTTTAATGTATCACTCTGGTTATAACATGGAGAAGGGACTGGATTACCAGAGAGCAAGAATGGATATATAGGAACCAGGTAAGTGACTATTATATTTCAAGAGAAAAGTGACAGTGGTTTTAAGATTGTAGTAGTTTAGATGCATGTAAGTACAGAAAATTGAGATCATTGATAAGTGCATGAATAGAATTTGGTGATGGACTGGAATAAAGGCACAAAAATTTTTTCAAAAACATAGCTTCTAAGTAGCAACTGAGCACCTGGTGTGGATGGGGATGTCATTCAAAGGCAAAGGAACAAGGCTTTAGAGATGGGAAGTGAATGATTTCATTTTGGGTAAACTGAGTTTAAGGTAACTGTACAACATCCAAGGGGAGATGTCCAGTGAACACCTAGATACATACTCTTAGAGCTCTAGATATAAATTAAACCACAGTTTAAACACTGGTTGTTTTATTAGCCATGTTTGTCTTGTAGCATCTGCTGTAATAAATAAGAATGCTCAAATTGTAAGACTCAGAAAAGTGAGAGTAGTCATTCTTCTGGAAATTAAGCAAATGTCTGGTCTTTGCTATACATATGGTTTTACTCAAAAGACTATGTTAACCACAATTTTGGTTAAACTCACCCCTGAGAAATGCAGAATGTTTGTCCAATGAAAATATATACACAAAAGAAAAATGTATTTAAAATATAGTTTAAGCCTTTAAGACTATTTAAAATATAGTTTAAGCCTTTAAGACTAATTTTAATGTAAATGCATGTAAACTCTATGACATTATAGTTTATTATAACATAAATTTGTGTCTAAAGATTCAAATGCCATCACTGAAACACAGGAATCCATTAAAATATGGCCCCTTATGAGCAGTCATTTGCCAATAAATGTGTATCACCAACTGTTCAGGTAAAAAAGGACTTGTTTCTGAGATTTGTTCATTTCTATATTGTAAACACCCCCATCATGGTCAATTTCAAGTGATCAGTATGACATTAGTCACATAGCAAAATTCCTAAAAATTTTAGAATTGGCTCTTATAAGGTGGTATGAGGCAAATTAACCTCAAGCAATTACAAAGAGTTCCACCTCAAGTATTATAAGATATCCCACTGTATGTATACATATGTGTTTATTTGTAAATTTTACATATTGGTAGGTAATCATTTACATGGTAGGAAATTCAGAAGTTACAACATCCTATACATTGGAGACTGTCCCACTCATCTCTTTCTGTGAGCCACCATGTTCTTCTTGCAGCCAATCAATTTAAATTCATTACTTATATATCCTTCCATAAGTATTCATATATATATATATGTGTGTGTGTGTGTGTGTGTGTGTGTGTGCATCTTATTTAATTACTTTAAAAATTTCATTACAGTTTTCATACACTAATTTTCATCCAGCCCACTAATTATTTCTCCTCAATATTTTATTCTGAATTAATCACATTGTCACTGTCATCATTATTTTATCACTGACATTTAATTTTCCTGTTTACTTGATCAACTTTGATCCCAGGCAGAGATGGATTCACCCATAAAGCATTTTCTTTTCTGAATTTGTCAGAAAAATCATACCACCTCGCTATGAACTAATCCAGTTTTAGAACCCTGTTTAATTTGGATACTAAACTTTGTTGAATCCTCTTTAATATGTTTATAGTGTGTTGTTTCAGTTTCTTTTCTTTTTTTTTTTTTTGGTGGAACCAGGGATTGAACTCAGGCCCTTGCGCTTGCCAGGGAAGCGCTTATTCCACTGAGCCATCTCCCTGGCCCCTTGTTTCAGTTTCTTTTGGAACTCTTCTAATACCTTTTCCTCAATTTCCATATATTTTCTTTTCTGAATGCTCTTTTTTATTAATTTTATTGAGAAACAGATAGCAATGAGACAGTTTCCAAACCGATTAGTAGGACAGTTTCAATAATTAATACATTGCATATTATCTTAATGGTTATTCATAGTACAAGATGCAGACATGATATCCTGTCCAAATACTATTAGTACAAATCTTCTCACTGAATTAAGAGAAAGAGCTGTATATCTATCCTAACTATTTTGTATATACAGATATACAAAATAGTTAGTTTCAGTTTCAGTTTCTTTTGGAACTCTTCTAATACCTTTTCCTCAATTTCCATATACTTTCTTTTCTGAATGCTCTTTTTTTTATTAATTTTATTGAGAAACAGATAGCAATGAGACAGTTTCCAAACCGATTAGTAGGACAGTTTCAATAATTAATACATTGCATATTGTTATCTTAGTGCTTATTCATAGTACAAGATGCAGACATGATATCCTGTCCAAATACTATTAGTACAAATCTTCTCACTGAATTAAGAGAAACAGCTATATATCTATCCTAACTATTTTGTATATACAGATACAAAATGGTCCTCCCTTTGTATCCCCTTTTTTGTTTAGTTTTGTTAGAGAAGGGTATTCCATTGCCATTTAAATGTTGTAGGTGCATGAATTCAGCAAAAATAATCCAATATAGCCCAATAGTCCTTAATAGTAGTGGGTTATCTGTAGGACTGGCAATGTCAGAAGTTGTTGACTCGAGCCTTTCACAGCTCAGCCTATTAATATGACTTTACTTTTTATACCTCATTTTTATACTTTTCTGCTGGATTGCTAAGACCAAGATAAAGCAAGACCTGTATAACAAGAAATGTATCTTTTGTATCTGATAAGGTCAGCCAAGTACCCTTAGGATTTATCCTGTAACCCTGTACCACAGTTTGCAGACCCTTTGTTAGTGTCAGCCATGTGGATGAGTCATGGCCATTGCTTGGCCAATTTGCTGTCTGTGAAAGCCTGAGAGAATGTTTTTTCTCCATGTGACTCTCCCCAGGCACCCTCTACATCATCGATCACATTGCTCTGTGGCCCCATAATCTCCTTGATCAGAAAATCTGGGACACAACTGAGTTACATGATGTTACAGTACAGGTTCTCATGTGTCCTGAGTCTTCACTGACCTTGAAAGACTAGGGCCAAAATGTTGGCTGACCTTGCAGCCCTTCTTTTTCTCTAATTTTTGGTCTGCAAACTTAGGTTTTTAACCGTCCAGAAGGGAAGCTTATCAAGCATTTTAGGCATAACATGGAACAGGTATTTTCCATCTAGTATTGATAAGCCTCTACAGAATATGAAGAAAAAATTAAAAAAATAAAAAATATTTAAAGAACATGAAATCCCTGGTTCCACCAAAAAAAAGAATATGAATAAACAATTATATATTTTTATACAGAAATTTAGAAATCTAACCATATACAGCATTGTAGCAGGACAGTCCTGTGATATTTTTTCTTGTCTCTCTCTCTCTCTCTCTCTCTCTCTCTCTCTCTCTCATATATATATATATATATATATATATATATATATATATTCTTTTTCCATTTCAAAAAAGCAAAGATGGTGGCATAATGTAATTTGATTCACACTTTGCTGATTAGTCATTGAGCAATACAACTTGAACATGATTCTATGTCCGTACATAAAAACAAGCCTCTTATTCATGGTCATTTTGCTACAACAGTGCTGCAGTGAATATCCTTGCTCACATATCATTTCATAACTGAACATTTATGTGCTTCAGGAAGAGTCAGCAACAGATTTTGAGCAGTGAGAGATTTAAAAAATTTAATCCTGCCTTCAATTATTACTGGCATAATCATGTCACAATGTCATATTACCTCTACTCAAAGCTTGTCTTGCTGAGGCCTTCACAACGGGGCCAACTGGGATGGATGGCATAAATTCATGCTGGAGACTAAAGAGATCACAAGAAAGACATGGCGCAGTGGAGTACAAACAAAAAAAGGTATAAGATTTATGCAATGTGAACAGAAACCAGTAGATAGAAGAAGATAACTAGAAGCATCTATATCCTACCTAGTTGAGCCTACATTTCTTTGCTTCTACCAAACTACCTACCAACTGTGAAAAAAGATATCATTGATATTAGCCAATGAACTTACCATCTAACCTATGAATGAACAGTATATGACCTTTGTAGAAATACTGGACAATACAAAAAAACACAAGGAAGAAAAATGAAATAAAAAATAATTATCCCACCTGAAGATAGCCAATGTGAGTATTTTAAGTTGATATACCTCAAAATTTGTATTATTCAATTTGTATGAATATATATACAGTAGTATATGTATGTGTGCATATATATATATATATACAAAATGTGCATAGACATACATCTTGAATGTTGTTGTATATACTGTTATGTAAACAAATAATACTCCATGTCATTAAATAATCTTACATAATAGTTATTCTTTCTTTAATTTATTTTAAAGAGAATAGAAAAATAATAGATGACACATTAAAATGATATACAATTTTTTTAAAAAAGATGATAGGTAATCAACAGTGGTTGTTATATTTCACATTGTTGTCTTCGATGTACTTATTCTTATTAGAGGCCTGATGGCAGGGAATCAAATTCTTGAAAAGAAGGTGATGCTTCTAGCACAACTTCTGACTTTGAGAATTATTCATTTTGATAAAAGATGCTCCGGGAGCTGGCAAGAAAACTCAGTGGACTAAAGCACCAGCTTAGGCAAGCTTAAGCAAGCACAGGAACCGCGGTTCGATCCCTGGCACCACAGGCAGTGCCAGCCCTACCCCCAGGGCGGGCTGAGCCAGCCAGAGTCCAGGCACAGTGGCACAAGCCTGTTATTCCAGCACTGAGGAGGCTGAAAGCAGGAGGATCACCATGAGTCTGAGCTGCCTAGTGAGACCCTGCAACAACCAAATGCATTAAAAAATAATAAATAAATAAATAAAAGATGCTCCTTTGGGAAGAGTGTGGTATCCCACAAAAGATTTAAAAGGGTTTTTTAAAAAATAATTTTTTTTGTCTTTTTCAAGACAGGGTCTCACTACACAGTTCAGGCTGGCCTTCAGCTCACTTTTTTTTTAGCACAAGCTGGTCTCGAATTCTCAATGATCCTCCTGCCTCAGCCTCCTGAGTGCTGGGATTACAGGCATGTGCTATCATGCCCAGCTTAAACGTTTGTTACATGTCATCACTTACAATAGGTGAAATGAATTCCATTATTAGTCACAGTCCTTTATTTAGTCATACTGTTAAAACTTTTAGGCTGAGGAAATTATTTAGAAGTAAACAAAATTAACCTATATTAAGACATTTATTAACTTACCTGTAAGGAAGTAAACTGTCATTTTTCTTTTCCAAATAAATTAAATGTTGTCTTAGTGCTTCAACTAAACTGTGGGGTACCTAAAATGTTATTAAAGATTTAGTCTTTAGTAGTTTAGCTCTCCTATATTATTAAAATATTTTCAACAAAAATAAGGACATTCCTATTACAAATTCATCAGAGCCCAAACTATTATATGTTAATTAATTATTAAAAGTAGTGTCTTATATTAAGTCAGATTTTCAAATTTATTCTTTGGAACACATTTATAAAGCAATACAAATCTCTTAAAAGAACCAAAGGACAACTAAAATATGTATCCCCTGAAGAAAAGACATTGAGCTTGAAATAATTCATTATGTGTGGTTCCTTTACGAGGCAAGTCACAAGGTAATTTTTTGAGAGTAGAATATACTTACTGGGGGGAAAGAAAGCTCCTGTCTGAGCAAAGGATAGAAGGGGAACCGGAATGGGTTGCCCGGGAAGCTGCCTTTTCTAGGGATGTTTATAGAGCTAAACCATGTGGTGAAGTGCGTCTAAGTTGGTAAACATGGGAACTTGCTAAGTGGGCATGAGGTGAGACAAAACTATGGTCAACCAGTGACATCACAAGCACAATTGCTCAGGTAAAATTGATTAAATCCACGACCAAATGGGGAAATGAGTCACATAGCAAGTGGGCATGAATACAGAATCACGAGATAAATTTAAGCAAAGCATCAAGCCAAGTGGAGAAGAGACAGAGTAAAATGAAGAAAAAAGAGGGAAAAGAAGAGACAAAGAATCTCATTCAGGTTAGCAAATTCAAATACCACACATGTGAAGAGTCTGCTGAAGGGCCAACCTCCTTGATGGGATTTTCTGGAGTATCACTAGTTCTTTAACCGTAAGTTGTATGTTCTTTCAAAGAACTTGTTTTTACTGACATCACAGGTTTCTTTCTCTGCCCCTTTATTGTCTGTCTCCTTGTAATAGGATGTAAACTTCAAGAAAATAAGGATGTTTTCCTGTTTTGTTCACTGATGAACCTTAAATATTTGGCACACAGTAACATTTTCTGAATGCATACATGTCTTTTCATTCTCCATTTCCATTAAGAATGGAAAACACAGAGATGCTCTTACATAAGGTCAGTTTCCCACCATGGTTGTATATATTATTGTCTCTTTCCTCATTTATTATTCAGGAAGACTTTATTGATAATCTTTTAAACATTAGGTAATGCTACAAGACCAAGCAAAAGCAGCTGGGTCTCAGACTTCATGAGGTTACATTCTACAAGTCTGGGGAAGAAAAGATACTACTAATCACACAAATAAATATGAAGTGAAAGTTGTGAGAAATACCACAACAAGAGGCATATACTCAGGTACATGTTGAAGGAGGAGAACGTGACCAAGTGTGAGGGACAAGGGTTTCTAAAGGAAGCACCAGTGGCGAGTGAAGGACAGCCAGGAGGTGAACAGGCCAAAAACGAAGATGAAACAAGTTGCTAGAGCAGAAAGCCAAAACAAGCATGAGGGGGAGCCGTAGGTAGTCAGCAGTGCAAGGCCTTCAGTCAGAGGCGACTGGGGGAGTTGGGACTTTGTCCTAAGAATACTGGAAGATGGTTCTAAGGCTCTTAGGTGAGGGCTGAAATGATCATATCTGTACATTGGGAAACATGAGGTCTGCATTCTGGAAGCATTAATTATATAAAGCAGTTTTACACACAGCAGGGCAAAATCTGTGAAAGCCAACTGGTTGGAGGGGAGGACTGATGGATCCAAGAGAAAACGGTGGAGAGTGGGGGGGGCACTGAAGACCTCTCTCCAATTTGACAGGACTCTGCGGGATTAAAAATGAAGGCTGAGGAAGAGGGAATTATACATGGAAAGAGAGGAAGAGGAGCACATTTTGGAGTTAAGATGGCTGATATAGGGCTGAGGAAATAGCTCAGCGACATAAGTTTGTACCAGGCAAGCCTAAACTCAAGAGTTTGATTCCCAGTAGCAAAATAAAAAAATAAAAATAAATAAATTAGACGGCTGATACAGAATGCTGAGGCGGTGGTGAGAAGGGTTAATGAAGGAATGGTTTACAGACAAATGCATAGGGATAGGGCATGATGCACAGAGAATAAATAACATCTGTCAACATTTGAGCGATGTTCGTCGGGAGGTTTTGCCTGACTGCTCTCCAGATAACTCACCCCCAGCTGGCACTGTGCGGAAATGCATCCACCTCAGCCAAGCAGTGATGAGGAGCAGAAACCGGCTCAGAGCTGCTCGGCAGCAGACATCCCGGCGCTCGGGCTCGCGCTCTTGCTGAGCCCAGCCGGGCGGGCAGAGCCAACTGGGGCCGGGTAGAGCCGAGCCGAGCCGAGCCGAGCCGAGCCGAGCCGAGCCGAGCCGAGCCGAGCCGAGCCGAGCCGAGCCGAGCCGAGCCGAACATGGGAGGGGAGGGAGAAGGAGGGGAGGGGAGGGGGAAGGAGGGGAAGGGAGGGGAGGAGGGAGGGAGGGGAGGGGAGAAGAGGGTAAGGCAGGGGAGGGCAGGGGAGAGGAGGAAGGGAGGGGAGGGGAGGGGAAGGGAGGGGGATGGAGGGGAGAGGAGGTTACAGGAGGGGATGGGAGGAGAGGGTTCCCGTCCCTTCTCTTGTCTCAGGCATTTGGAGAAAGCTGAAAGCGCCAGGCAGCCGTCACCCCACACCTGCAGATGTCACCCCAGCAGGGCACAGCAGAGAGGGGCTCACATCGCAGCTGCGCAGGGGATGGAGGGGAGGGGAGGCTCTGTGACTCCCAGGCCAGCCATGGCCAGGGCAGAGAGCACCCAGGAGAGGAGCAAGACTTCCTCCCGACCAAGGCAGACAGAGAGAACCCAGACAGAGGGCGCTCTTGGGGGCCTCGGCCTGGAGCCTGGATGCCCAGAAAGCACAGTGCACTGTGCCGCTGGAAGACACCCACGGTCCTTTGCCCCCAGCCAGCCCTATTGGTGTTTTTATTTTGAGACAGGCTCACACAGGGTCTTCCAAGCTGGGCTCCAACTTGCGAGCCTCCTGCCTCAGCCTCCCAGAGTCCTGGGTACAGGCGTGCGAGGCCACCACACCTGGCAAGAAGGAAAACCTAAACATCCCTCCCTCTGTGGGACTAGCTGAGAAGGCGCCTTGAAACCCTGCACCGTGTTCTGCAGCTCTCTTTTCTCTGTCTCTGTCTCTGTCTCTGCCCTCTCACATGCACACACATAACCACTGCCCCAGTGGAGCAGAGTGGGGATGAGGCCACCACCCTACGTGGCACGGGCTCAGGACTCCGGAGGAAGCACATGGTCTCTGCGAAGTTCTGCCAACTGAAGCCTTGACAGAGACGTTCTGTGCTGGCTGGAGCCAGGCCCGGCGGCGCTGATAAGCAGGCTCTTCCTGGAAACAGCCGGCCCAAGGGAACACACAGGGTGCGTGTGGGCCAGAGGACACAGGGGGCAGCGTGGTCGGGTAGCCAGGCTGCACCTTGGCCACCTTTGCTGCATTGTCACTTTTGGTTCAGGCCACACTCGTGGTCACAGGGAGAGAGATGCGTGGTGACCAGCTGCTCTGCTGGGGAAACCTCAGCTCATTTGATTCTCACAACAGTGTTAGGAAACAGGCAATAGCATTACACCCTTTTGCAGCTGTATAAATGAGGAAGAGAGAATGGCAATCAGTGCCTGCGATCACACAAGCAGAAGGTGGAAAAGGCTCCAAACTAAGTTCATTATTCCAAATATCATGCTGTTACCACTGATTATTTCTGTCAATTTAAAAAGCAGGATGTAGCTATTATTCCATGAGACATTGTATATGTGTGTGTACATGTTAAAAATATTAGTTATTGAGGAAAAAAAGGAGTATTTAACAGAAGATATAGCATATGATAGATACAGTATAACAAAAGATATAGGCATAGGGCAAAAGATTTTCAGGTAATGATTAATGTAATAAATAGACAAAAAGTAGAAAAAGGTCATTTAAATACATAGGTCACTGACCTGAGCAAAACACGGAATGTTGCTCTGGTAAAGTCCAACTTCCTGAATTCACATAAAAAGGAGAAAAAAGGTACACATCATTACAGCAGGGAATTACACCAAAAATATAGCTGACTGACCACTGTATACACAAAAAAGAAAATACTCTAAGCGTATGATGTCTTTCTGTGTTAGGTCAAGAAAAACACGCCAGACAAAATTGTGTGTTGCACATTTGAATA
This sequence comes from Octodon degus, assembly GCF_000260255.1. Lineage (NCBI taxonomy): Eukaryota > Metazoa > Chordata > Mammalia > Rodentia > Octodontidae > Octodon > Octodon degus. The sequence continues at coordinate 590,668 of NW_004524949.1, read as the reverse complement.
CCAGTTTCTATTCATCCTAAGGATGGACTCTAACAGAATATCACACTTGCAGGAATTTATTCTTTACTCTTTGGGGAAGAATTGCGCTATATTTTAGCCATCAGAGAAATGTGTTCTAATTTTTCAAGCACTGTAGTCAGAAGCCAGTCATTTTTTGTGCTGTTACTGTTCTCCTTGGCTTTCAGCAGTGTTACTACACCACTTGTTGAGGGTTGGCCCTGTTTGTCTTGCATGGGTTCTACTGAGGATCAGGCAAACATGGGGCTCTGACCAGGTATTTCTTTCTCTCGCAGAACACAGACCTGTTCCACCCATTGTTCTCCACTTGGAGACAAGACAGGTCATGCACCTTTTGGTCTAGTTTTGCAGCTATTTCTGGTGGGACAGGAAGCCTGATCTGGGTTGTCCTCATGGCTGCAGAGAGATGTCTTCAGAAGACTGATTTGAGCACAAGTGCATTGATACTGCATGTGAAGTACCTCCTTGCAAGTTCTAGTTTTACTGTCTACACGGTAGTTAAAACTACTATGAATTTTTCTGTGTGCCAAAAGCATTGAGGGAAGAAGTGTAGTAATACCTGATATTAAATTTAAGAGAGAAACAGCAGAAACTCCTTAGAAGTGGATTTCTTTACCTTCGCAACTCTCAGGAACTGTGTCAATTTGGTTGTTCTTCTGAGGAACTTGATGTAAATATCCAAACTTTCCTTGCATTGGTTTATCTTCATGTTAAAATACTTGTCTAAATGCAGAAAAAATTACCATGTGAAGAAAGTCAGAAATTTCTTAATTGACCTTAGTGAAAACAGGCTTTAATGTGTGATATATAAATACAGAAATGCATGTTGATTCTTGCACAATTTCCCAGAAATATCAGTTAGCAGTTATAAAAAAATGGAAAATTTCTATGGTTATTTTAAACTACGTAAGCAATATAATATCTGATTATTTAAAATATGTTACCCCTATAATGTCTATTTTGAATTTATATACAGAAATAAAAAGCTTTTTGCAAATAATTTTTTACCAATATTTTATCCTCTTAAAAGTAAGATTGTGATAAGCTTGAGTCATTTTTAGGTAAATGGATACACCTTGAGACCATAATTTTAGATGAACTAAATCAGACATACAAATTTAAATATACATTATTTCTTTTGTGTGAGAAACCCAAAGAGTAAATAAGGAGCAGAATGGAGGAGAGCTACTGAGAAGTAGGAAGAACATGTCTAAATAGGAAAGGGGACAAGGAAGAAGGTAGGGAAAGGAAAAGAAGAGAAAAGGGATTTAAAACAAAAAGAAAATGAAAGGAAAAATGGAAACAAACCTTTTGTAAATGGGCAGGGGAAGAGAGGTTGAAGGGAGAGGAAGGGAATGGGAAGAAAAGAATAATCAAGATATATCCTACATGTAGGGCTGGGGATATAGCTCAGTGGAAAAAGCATGTGCCTGGAAAGCAGAAGGTCCTGAGTTTCAATTCCTGGTACAAAAAAAAAAGATATATACTGTACAGGTACAGATTCCCTATGATGAATGCAATCATTATGGATGGCAAATATATACTAATAAAATATTAAAGGTTAAAAAATACAATCCCCCCAAGTCATGTTCCAGCTTTATCATACCTAGCAGATTAAGGATCCCTTCATTGTAGGCTGCAAAGAGACGAAGAGAATCTTTAAAGAGCAGCAGGAAAGCAGCATGTATTATACTATTAGTTAGTTCATCTGGAGTTGCCTGGAAATAAAAAGTAAAGCACTTACTCTAACAGTTAAAAATAAACCCTTCCCCTACCCATAGTTTAATCATGTCACTTATCAATATTTTAAAATGGTTTCTTAAAACTCTTACATTAAAATTTAGAAGAGCATCAAACTGGATTTGAATAACTGGAAGTGTGTCTAGGAGCTGTTTGGTATTCATAGTTCTCATTGCACCGTCTCTCCTACAAAGGATGGAAGAAATTCATAAACATCAGTAATTAAGAGATTGAGAATCCCTGTGATATTAGCATCTGGTGGTTTTTTTTTTTTTTTTTTTTTTTTTTGTATTTTAGGGAAGGATCTACAGGGTGTTCAGGGTCTCACTACTACATCAGACTTGTAGTGATCCACCTGTTTAAAGCCTCACAAGAGCTGGGATTACAGGGGCGTGCCACCACACCCAGTCTCAATTGCAATCTCAGTGGGCCTTGCAGGTGGAGCCAGTATGGCAGGCCAGAGGATTGAAACCCCGGCCCCTGCTCCTGCTCGCAGGAGCTTTAATCCGCTGAGCTATTTGGCCAGCCGGATATTAGCATCTTAAAACAGAGTTGCATTTTTGACAAACCACAAAGCAAAACAAATATATGTCAGCATTCACTTACAAGCTAAAAGTTTTACTTACCCTCTCTTGGTTTTTGTGATGTCAGATGCTATGAATCTATATGACAGTGACTTTTCATTCAAATACTTGCTGTATCGTCTGATGAAGGTTGACATAGAGTAGCCTAAAAACAAGAGGTGTTGATCATTTCCAATGCAACCAAATTTAGTTACAATATGTCCATAAATGCAAAGACTTAATCCATGTTTATCCAGATATAGCTAGAAAATAATGCACAAAAGCTAGAAGGCTTTTATTGGTCATCTAGCCTGATGTTCTGCAAGCACCTGTTAAAGATGTTTTTATTTGATATCATCTGTGATGTGGTATTGAATGGGGAAAGTAACTGAGCTTCAAACAGCTGCTTTCAGAGGAAGCTACTGTCAATTCTCGGCATTTTTCCTACTACCCCCAGCCCATGACCTCCAATCTGCTCCAATCTTTCTGCACATAGCAAATGACCTTGCCTCCTATTCATAGATGAAGTGCAGAAAGGCCACAGCAGCATTTAATATGTTGTTGCCAACCTTCAAGTGTACCTTGATTCAGTTGTTCAATTTGTTTGTACAGTGAACGATTACTGAGCACCTCTTCCAAGTCAGGCCATCCTGTAGGTGCCGAAGTTTAGCAGTAAATGAAACAAAACCAAGAAAAGTCTCTGCCTTCACAGGCCTTACATCCCAATAGGGACTGACAGGAAGCAATGCAAAAGTAAAAGCAGATGTTGAGAAGTAGAAAGAGTAAAGCTGAGACAGAGAAGTGGCCTAAGGGTGAGCTGTGATTTTTCGTAAGCTACATGAGTCCTCAGTGAGTGAATACCTAGAGATCTCATTAATGCTCCTGTCTCTACCACACAATATATTTTGTTATTCCCAAGAAGCACCCAAATATGTATTACAGGGGCTGGGGAGATAGCTCAGTAGAACAAGCACTTGTCTGGCAAGTGCAAGGTCCTGAGTTCAATCCCCAGTACCACAAAAAAAAAATGTATTACAGTAATGAAGTTAAGGATTACTTCACCAAGCATACATAACAACACACCTTTCATAATTTAGAACCATTTTCTTAACTCAGTATAATTTCCTTCTTGCCACATAGAAATGTTCCATCAAAGACTCCTCTTACCTTCTAGGACACTGTCATCCAGGAAGTTGTGCAAAGTGAACAAAGAGTCTCGAGATGCAAGGTGTTGGATAAAACGCTGTCAAAAAAAGTATGCCAAATTCTAAAATTAATTTCTGCACAAGAGAGTTAATTAATAAGCACAATCATACATATATGGGCTAGCTAAAATAAAGACAGTGGTGCCATAGATGGTTCCCTATTTATAGAAATAAGATCAACTTAACCAGCGAAGCTCATGTCAATGTACACTTTTCCCCCAAGGTATTTTGGGGTTTTGTTGGTTAGTTTGTGGGGTTTTCTTGTTTGTTTTGGCGGTACCGGGGATTGAACTCAGGATTTTGCTTTATTTATTTATTTATTCAGTCAGGGTCTCTATGGAGTTCTGTCTGGCCTCAAAGTCCTGGAGACCGTCTTCAGCTTCCTATGCCCAGCGCACCCCAAGACACTTTGTCTAACCATGACTCCCCTTTTGAATCACAGCATAATACAAAGTATAATGTGCTACATCAGGGTTCCCCACTACCTAGAAATGACAACTGCTAAATTTAGATCAGCACAATTTATAATAGCTAAATTGTGGAAACAGCCCATATGTCCATCAATAGATGAACAGGCAAAGAAAATGCAGCATTTGCACACAATGGAGTACCACTCTGCCATAAATAAGGACAAGCTTGAATCATTTGTAGAAAAATGGATGCACCTTGCAGCCATCATCTTAAGTGACATAAATCACACACACAACTTTAAATATCACATTGTTTCTCCTGTGTGAGAAACCCAAAGAGTAAGAGGCAAAATAAGGGAGAGATAGCAGGAAGTAGGAAGAACTTATTCAAATAGAGAAACAAAGAGATTGGACTTGGGGGAAGGAAGAGAGGAAGAAAGGAAGGAAAAGGTGATTTAAAGAAAAGAAAGAACTGGGCTGGCGAGATAGCTCAGTGGACTACAGCTCTTGTTTAGCAAGCTTAGGCAAACACAGGGACAGCGGTTCGATCCCTGGCACCACTTGCTACTCCAGCCCCGCCCCCAGCATGGGCTGTGTCAGCCAGAGTCTCAGCGTAGAGGCGCAGGCCTGTAATCCCAGCGCTGAGGAGGCTGAAAGCAGGAGGATCACCATGAGTCTGGGCTGCGTAGTGAGACTCTGCAACAGCCAAATACATTTTTAAAAAAGAAAAGAAAGGAAAACTGGACATAGAGCTTTTCTGAATGGAGAGGTGGCTAAGGTTCGGAGGGAAGCTGTGCTGTGCACATCCCCACACTGAGTGTGCTCAGGGCGCACTGCAAACACATGCAGTACAAAACATCCAAAGAAACATATTGCCCTGTGTTTTCTTCAATTTCAGAATTTAGTTTTTCACATTTATGTATTTCATCCTTAGGGAATTTATCTTTGTACATGGAGCAAGATAAAGATTTCATTCTGTTTCTTTCTGCTGGGCTTTATTTTAAAGACTTTCCTCTCTATTTTTCCCACATATTGTTAATATCACGAACCTCCCACATAAGCATGGTTTTAATTGTGGGATCGATTATGTTCTATCTATATACATGTTCTGTTTTCATCCATATACACTGTGCACTTATTACTGCTTTATAAGTTTCCAAATACTCCAACTTCTACACTTTAATTTTAGTATAACTCTTACTGAGACAATGTGTGAACTTAAAATAGAAAATACTTTAATGTCAGAGCATTTTAGTTCTGTGAAGTATGAGGAGTGTGTGATGTAACACACTTAGCTATCTGGTCCCTCCTCACCCCAGGAAGCAAAACATTTATGCAAATATATTTGGGGGGAGGTGATCTAAATTATCTAAAAAGTCATCTAAATATCCACTCTCTTATGTACCTGGGCCTACTGGTGTGTAAATAGTATACCTCAAAGCATGCTGACTTCAATGATATAATAAGTACAATGAAAAAAAAACCCTTCTTCCACTTGTTGCTAATGAAAATAAAAAGTGGGAAGCCTTGGACAAAACAGCAACTCTGCCCTTGTGCGCTGGAAGCATGGAAACAAGTGCCACGGTATAGGCAGCCCCACACTCACCTCATTTCCATGCACCATGAGGTGATGTATGGTAACCAGGGCTTTGAACACCACCACCCAGCTGCTGCTCCCAGTTCTCTCAGAAAGAACATTAGCTAGATGCTCAACGCTTGCATTGCTTTCATTTACGCACTTTGTAAGATCTAAATTAGAGACAGGAACAAACATTATAACACAGACTGAGAACTGTCAGTTCATATCATGCAACTTCCCCAAAGTTAACATTCATTTCATTTTCCCATCCAATAACATGCAATGTATAAAGAAAGATAAACGTAGATCATTTGCAGGGAGCTGGGTACACTTTGAGGTCACAATGCTAAGTGAAATAAATTAAACACAGAAGTTTAAGTATTGCATGGTTTCTCTTATATGAGAAACCGAAAGTATAAAGAACAAAATAAAATGGGACAGAAAATGGAGTGATGGAGGGAGGGGGAAGAAGGGAATGAAAAGGAAATGAAGATGTGTCGTGCACGTTCACTGCTGCTCCATGATGAATGCAACCATTATGTGGGCCAAACATGTACTAATAAAAGTATAAATTAAACAATAAAACATAATGGATTCCTTATTTTTATCATGTGAACATCCTCTTTCTTTTCAAAACTGTCTAAAGGTCCTCATAAGACAACTTTATATGTAGCTTTTATTGATTTGTCAGCATTTTTGTATGCCTAGCACTGGTATACCGACCGAAGAGAGTCCTTACCAAATATTCTAGTACTAGAGCACTAGGTTGACCCAAACTGGACCCAGATTCACTTCCTCACCAACAGCACATACTTGGGGCCAACCCTAGTATCTGCCAGCGCTGTATCATGTTGAAGCACATGAAGGATGAAATTCCTTCATTTGTAGTCATCTGCAAGTCTGCTTTTTTGTCCTTTTCTGCAATTTTCCTCTGAAGGCTCTTTGTGTACTTTCCCTAATTATTTCACCTTGTATTAATTCTCAGGCTCTCGTGATGTGGACTCTAGGGCCCCCTTTCTTTTCTTCTTCAGATAGCTAATTGCTGCTAATCTTCTGGGTCTTGAGGAGCCAGTTCTGCTACATAATTATATACCCATCCAGGAGCTGGATAGTGTAAGTTTTCCAAGAATGTACTACATAGACAGCCCAGAATAATGCTCAGCACACTGAAAGTATATAAAGGAAATAAAAAACTGAAAGCCTTCACTTTAAAATCAGAATCAAGACAAGGATGTCCACTGCCACCACTCCTATCCAATAGAGTTCTAGAAACATCAGCCAGAGCAATTAGACAAGAAAGAGAAATTAAAAAGAATAAGTATTGGAAAGAAAGAAGTGAAATTATCATTATTTGTAGATGACATGATACTCTTCACAGAAGACCCCCCAAAACTCCACTGAAAAAATGCTAAACTTAATAATCAAATTCATTAGTATAGCCATATGCAAAGTCAACACTCAAAAATGAATAGCATACTGAAAAAAAATGAATAGCATTTCTTTACACAAACAACAAACACACTGAGAGGGAAATCAGGGAAACCATGCCTTTCACAATAACGTCCCTCAAAATGATATACTTAGGAATCAATCTTGAAAAGGAAGTAAAATATTTACACAGTGAAAATCATAGAACTCTGGAAAGAAAGATCATAGAGGACTTAAAAAATGGAAAAGGACCAGGGATTTAGTTGAGTGTCCTAAGTACCTCCATGACAGGTGCAAAGTCCTCAGTTCAAGTTTTGGTAGAAAGAAAGAAAAAGAAAGAAAGAAAGAAAGAAAGAAAGAAAGAAAGAAAGAAAGAAGAAAGAAAGAAAGAAAGAAAGAAAGAAAGAAAGAAAGAAAGAAAGAAAGAGGGAGGGAGGAAGGAAAAAGGCAGAAAGAAAGAAAGTGAAAGAAGAAAATGGGAACATATTCCTTCCTCATGAATAGGAAGAACCAACATTGTGAAAATGGCCATAATCTCAAAATTGTTATACAGATTCAATGCAATCCTGATTAAAATACCATTAGTATACTTCACAGATCTAGAGAAAACATTCCTAAAATTCATCTGGAACCAGGAGAGATATAGAACAGCAAAAACAATCCTTGGCAACAAAGGAAAGGCAGGGGGCATCACAATCCCTGACTTAAAATTATACTACAAAGCTACTGTGATAACATCAGCATGGTACTGGCCAAAAGCAGAACTGAGGACCAGTGGAACAGCTTAGAAGATGCAGACACACTTACAAACCCAGTCACCTTATCTTTGACAAAGGGACGGAACATGCACACTGGAAGAAGGATAGCCTCTTTAATAAGTGGTACTGGGAAAACTGGCTTTCCACCTGTCAAAGGCTAAATCTAGACCCATGTCTACCAGCAGGCACTAAAATAAAGTCAAAATGGATCAAAGATTTAAATATTAAAACAGAAACACTAAATCTTACTGGAGAAGAAAGTAGGCAGAAATCTTGAAAATATAGGTGTAGGCAGAGAGTTCATGAACAAAGACCAAACTGCATAGGAAATACTTCAAAGAATCAAAAACTGGGATCTCATCTTTTGAAAAGTTTTTGAACATCAAAATAAACCATCAACAGAGCAAAAAGAAAACTCACAAACTGAGCAAAAATTTTAGCCAACTCCCCCTCAGACAAAGGACTACTATCTAGAACATATAAAGAATTTAAAATAATCAGACCCCCCAAATTCAAAAACCCAAGTCAAAAAATGGGCATCTGAGATGAATACACACTTCTCAGATGAAGAAATACAAATGACAAATAAATATATGAAAAAAATGGTCAACGTAATTGGTCATTCAAGAAATGCAAACTAAAACAACACTAAGATTCCACCTCACCCCAGGAAGGATGGCTATCACCAAGAAATCAACCAACAACAAATGCTGGAGGGGCTATGTGGAAAAAGGAGCTCTTATTCACTGCTGGTGGGAGTGTAGGCTGGTACAAGCACTTTGGAAATCAGTGTGACGATTCTTCAGACAACTAGGATTGGAGTTCCCATTCAACCCAGCTCTTCCCCACCTGGATATTTTTCCCGAACAACTGAAAATATCATACCACAGGGATATATGCTACGTTTATAGCAGTGCAATTTGTCATAGCTAGATCTTGGAAACAAGATCAAATGCACATCAACTGAGAAATGGATAAACAAAGTGCTGTTTCTACACAATGGAGAAAAAGATAAACTCAAAGCTTTTATGTATAAATGGATACAACTAGAGAATATACTCAAAAGTTCAATAAATCAGACCCACATGTGTGAATATTATATTGTCTCAGTAGTGTTGGAACATGAAAGAATAAATAAAATCTAAAAGTTACAATAAATACTGTGAGAGGAAATTAAAGTGTTCAAAGGGAAGGAACAACTGGGGTGAGGGAAAGGAAAATACAAAAAAGGAAAGGATATATATATGGGATAGCTTGGATAATTGTACTGGTGATTTCTATTCATCTATTGAAAGGAACAGTTCATGCTTAATTTTTAATTTTTTTTCTTTTTTAAGTTTTTGCACCAATTTTGCGTGATTACATCTAGTAATCTGAATAATATGAAAACAACCATTTGCAAAATAACAACCATTGTTGAATTCCTATCGTTTTGTTTAGTGAAATTCTGTATTGTTTCCTTTTTTGGCTATTTTTTATTTGCTTTGAAAAATAAAAAATAAAGTATTTGAAGGAAATCAATATGTTTAACTCTCTGAACTGTCAGTTTCCATGCACATTATCATAAGCTAAAATTTCTGAGGACAAATGTAGATTAAGTCACTCCATAAATTTCAAGCAAAATAGCAAAACGAGGAGGTGAGCAGAGGTGTGATTGAGTTGTGCCACTTTCTACAGCAGTAGGCTTGCTGTGTATTGCTGATAGTTACTGTACACTTGGAGCTGGAATAAGAGGCAGGCAGGTTAGACTGGAAGCCGGTCATTGGAACAACAGGTTGCCTTAAGAGTCAAGCTCTTTTGCCTAGGAACACAGACAGAAATGTTGCTGTGACAGTCCGAAGGCTATTTAATGGGCCTACTCTTAGGAGGTGCTATAAAGGACCATACTCAATAGAACTTCTTAGGGCCAGCCAAATAGTTCAGTGGGTTAAGCAACCAAGCGCAGGGGCTGGGGGTTCAACAGCCAGTGGGAGCACTTGGGAGGCTGTAAACAGGCACATCACTAAGAGTCAGATCCAGTAGTGAGACTCTGAACACCCTGACCCTGTAAAGAAACAATTTCTTTAAAACTTTTTTTTTCCATTTTACAGAGTCTCACTACACAGCATAGTGATCTTCTTTTTTAGCCTTCCCAGTGCTGGGATTACAGCCCTGTGCCACCATGCCTGGACTGGGTCGCAGCTTCAGTGCGCCCTGGGGGCAGGCCCCGCAAGGCATGCAGAACGGGGATCCAATCCTCGTACCCGCACTTGCCAAAGCAGGCACTTAGTCCACTGAGCTATATCGCCGGCCCTTCTGGAACTTGTTGAATGTCCCGGTTTAGAAGAGTACGGTGGGCTGGAAACTTCTAAGCAGCCTGGATTGTCTCACAAACCTCTGTCTCCTATCTAAATGAGTTCAACATCTTCTAGCTCCTTCGGTGTCTGACGGCTCAATTTAGGGTTGCTACTGTAGTAGGAGTTCCAACGTTCCGGCTGCAGGGGCCGGGGCTCGGGTTGGAGGCCAAGGCGCTGTCCTTCCTTACAGAGGCTCCCCTACTGGCACCACACTGGCTGCACACCCCGACTGAGCCTCCTACTTACCGGCCAGGTGTCTTGCCTCTGGTTTCGTAGGCACATTGGTGGTTGCCCTGAGGGCGACCTTGGACAAGGAGGAGCCCATGTGTGCGTCGCTGGCCGCCAGGCACAAGGGTGATGACTGAGGTCAGATCCCAGATCCTCTGCTCCGCGCCTGACGAGGGCCGCACCTCCACCAGTGGCCCCTGCAACTAAATCTTGTTAAGGATGAGGAGCTCCATTGACGGAAGAAAGGCCTGGCCTCTCACAAGGTTCTCACCAGGCAACCTTTCCTTCCCATGGCGTGACGCAGAGCCCCAGCATTGTGAGTTGGAACCTGCACATGTGAGGTACCGGGTCTCAAGCCAACGCCAGAGAAGACGGCTGGGGGGGGGTGTGGAAGACCCCAAATGATGCCCCCAGGATTCTGCCCATTTGGGTGGGGCATTTCCAGAAGGGCGCTCTCTCTCTATTTCAAAATTTATTTACCAAAATAAAAATAATTTAAAGAAGATTAGTATTTTCTTCTGCAGACTCTAATCTGCAGTCAGTCCTATCCAGAACATGTATTTCTAATAGTTTACATTTCCAAGAACTTCCATTTGGATCTTTTTGTACCTTCCATTACTCTCTTGATTAAGTTCACGTTTTCCCCTAACCCTCTCAAGATATTCATAATAGTTATAACGATCATTTTAAAATGTGTGCTAATTTACTATGTTTGATATTTTGTGTTATATTTGTATTGACATTTTTCTCTTGTGTATTGCTCATGTTTTTCTCTGTTCCTATGCCCAGAAATTGCTGTTTCAGTGGCAGACATTTTAAACTGTGCTTTGGAAAGTATTCTGGCACACACTATTTCCAGAACGTTGAAGTTTGTTTAGAAGGGCACATGTATTACTTTCAAATCACTGCTACACTTCCAACAGCGTTTTAATAGCCTTATTAATATTTCATTAATATCTTATACCATTTTCCCATTGAAAGTATGTGTTTATCAGTATATTGACAGAATTGTGCAACTATCATCAATCTGAGTTTCTAACATTTTCATCACTTTCTTTTTTTAATGTATTTGGCACAGCATCTCACTACACAGCTTGGACTCATGGTGCTCCTCCTGTTTACAGCTTGCCCAGTGCTGGGATTACAGGTGTATGTCACCATGCCCAGACTTGGTGGCTGGCTCAGAATACGTGATTGAACTTCGGTTCCCACGCTTGCCTAAGCAGGTACTTAGTCCACTGAGCTATCTTGCCCGCCCTTCACTTTCATCACTTTCAAAAGAAAACCTTAGCCAGGTGCGGTGGCACACACCTGTAATCTCAGCACTTGGGAGGTTGAGGCAGGAGGAACCTCACAAGTTCGAGACCAGCCTGGGCTACAAAGTCAACTCAAGGCTATCCTCAACTGCATAGAGGCCCTGTCTTAAGAAGATTAAATAAATAAACGAATAATTAACTTAAAAAAGCCTTTCCCATTTAGTAGTCTACTTTTCTCTAAAACTCCCAGCCTTACACAAGCAACAATCTGTTTCCATCTCTAAATTTTTATATTCTGGGAATTTATACAAATGGAATCATACAATATATACCTCTTCATGACATTTTCACTTACATAATATATTTGAGGATCATTCGTGTTATAACATTATCAGCACTTCATCCCTTTTTACAGCTGAATAATGTTCTACTGTCTGTGTGAACTACAATGTGTATGTTTAAATTTGTGAGGAATTGCCAACGTTTTTAGAATGAACAGCTAGTCAATCATTCTGCATTCCTACCAGCAATGAATGAGAGTTTTAATTTCCCTACATCCTTGGCAATATTTGTTTTTGATTATAGCCATCCTAGTAGATGAGAAGTATCTCAGTAGTTTTCATTTGCATATCCCTGATGACTAATGATTTTGAGCAAGTTTTCATATGCTCATAAAAATTTGTGTATCTGCTTTGGAGAAATATCAGTTCCAATCTTTTGCTAACAAGTAGTTTACTACTGAGCTACGTTCTCCACCCTTATCCATTTTTAAATTGTGTTCTTTGTCTTCATTCATAACTTATGACTTCTCTATATTCTGAATCCATGCCCCTTATGAAGCATATAATTTGCAAATATTTTTCTTCCATTTTTCCTCTTTACTTTCTTGATGGTGACCATTGAGGTAATTGTTTTTTTTTTTTTTTGACAAAATCTGATTTACCTACTTCATTGCTTATGCTTTTGGCATCATAGTTAAAGATCCTTTGCCTAATCCTAGGTTATGAGTATTTGCTTCATGTTATTTTCTAAGACTTGTGGTTTTAGCTCTTATGTAAGTCTATGACATGTTTTGAGGAAACTTTCTGTGTATGATGTCAAGTAGGGGCCCAACTTCATAACTTTTCTATTTGTCCTGAAATTATTTGTTGAGCAGACTGTTTTTACTCCATTGGATGATTTTGGCACCCCTATAGAAAACCAATTAAGGGCTGGCAAGATAGCTCAGTGGTGTAAAGCGCCTGCTTAGGCAAGCTTAGGCAAGCATGCAGGGCCCTCGGTTCGATCCCCAGCACCACATGCCATGCCAGCCCTGCCCCCAGGGGGTGTGAGCTGACCACAAAAAAGAAAAAAAAGGAAACATTAAAAAAAAGAAAGAAGGAAAAGAAAACCAATTGACCACAGCATATGTTTATTTCTGGACTCCAATTTGGTCTAAATGTCTAGCTTATGCCAATATCACACTGTCCTATTTTAGGTTTGTACTAAGTTTTGAAATCAGCAAATGTTAGTCATTTTTTACTATGTTCTTTTCTAGGATTGTTTTGGCTACTCAGGGGCCCTGAAATCCATCTGAATCTGAGGATCAATTTATGAATTTCTAGCATTCTGCTAGGGACTCTTGAAATTATTAATGATTTGGGAAGTAGTACAATACTAAACGAAGTAAGTTTTTTTAACCGTAGGATATCTTTTCCATTTCTAATCCTGAATATTTTATTATTTTAAATGCTATTATAAGTAGAATTGGCAACTTCATCTCTAATCATTGCTAGCACA